>NW_028113849.1:0-47770 GCF_964289735.1 Phaethon aethereus | reverse complement strand
TGTTGTTGTGTGGTAGTGTGGTGTTCTGGAGTAGTGGTTTGGGGTGTGAAAAAAGTCCGCACCTCATTTGCATACATAATTGATGTGTTTGCATAATTAGAGGTTACCCCGTATTCCAGTTGGGAGTAATGTATAATTGTATGGTGTGGATTGCTTAGGGATTACTCCCAACTGGAATACAGGGTGTACCTAGGCTGTCTTTCTTGGTTAGTATAGAAAAAATTAAAAATAATAAGTCTGGTGCAGCAGTAGAAAATGGCACTCACCCTGGGAGCAATTTGTTGAGGTTTACTTTGTTTTCATTTAAATGAATAATTAGTCCCAGGGAGGTGCCATTTTCTACTGCTGCTAAATCATGTTTTTAATTTAGGGTTTTGTTTGAGGTAGATGACAAAGACAAGACTGACACCAAAAAAAAAAATCCCCTAAATCAATGACAAGACACCAAACCAAGTGAATTCAAAGACAAGATGACAGAAACCAAAAAAGCCCAAAGACAAAACTATAAAACAAAAAATAAAAGAGACACACACACACAAAAACAAGCCTGAGAAAGACCAACAAAAAAGGTGCAAGGGCAACAAAGACACAGACAAAAGCCAGAGACAGACAAAAAAACAAATCAAGGACAGAACGCAAGAGAGCAAATTAATCTTTATTGATTGGACAGGGGATCTAAGAAGTACTCTTTCAACTATCGTTAGGAGCTCTCACAGCAGTAAGGTGATTTTATACACTGCTGTTAACATTCCACCGTTACTGCTTAAGCTTGACATTCTCCTCAGATGTAATTCCATCCCGCTATTGTCTAACAGTGCTGTTTTCTTTGGACACCAGTTATGCCCAGGTAGTCATCTACATTTCTTTAAAACTATGCAAATTTGCAAAAATCTACTTTACACAGCTGCTGAAAATCCACTTTACACAGCTAGTAATGCACATGCTTCCTTTTAACATATCACTATCTAGAGGTACGCGTAGCAGTTGACAACTCTCCCAGAGCTGCAGGAAATTCTTTCACTCAAAGAATCATCTACAAACTTCATTTCCATTACTTTGGGAGTCCCAATTGAGAGCTGCCTATGCTTGCACAAATTTTCCTCTTTTTTTTCCCCCCGGCACCTCCATTTACCTGTGTGCGTGACAGACGCTCGCTTAGCTTTGTACTGTTGTTCCCTTTTTCCGTTACCACACTGATTTTGATTGGGATACTTTACTGCCTAGAGTTGTTCTGTTAATATTTTTTTAATGTTTCCATTGACCCATGACTAACTCCAAGTAAGCCTTTAACAGCATTATTTATACCTCACCTCAAAAATTTACTTGGACTACCAAGATTAAAAATACTTTCTTCCTCACCATAAGGGGAGCAATTACTTGAACATTTACTCAGTTTCCACTCGTGCTTCTTATACACACACACGCACCCCCCCTCTAAAAACTCATCCTTACATTAATAGCAGTTGCAACGCTTTAGTGCCTGTGATTCTTCATGTGGCGGCTTGCATGATTCTCATTCCCATTAGGTACTCTGTCTGTTGCTTCGCAGACATCCGTTTTCATCTGAGGCGACATCACCGCGATCGGTATTCCCAGGCAGAGCGCGAGACCGTTCCGCTCATCCCGATGGGCCCTGCTAAAACAACAATTGACAAACAACATTACATCACAAACCACAACACCCGTCAAAAGAATTTACAATGCTACTAATACAAAATACAGTTAGGCCTCCCTGCTTCACAATCCGGTCCTTTTCAATAATGGCTGATGACCCCCCCGCACCCTGCGACCGCAACCGGCAGTTTAACAACATACTGTCCTGCAATGATGGGCACCAACCACGTTCCAGAGGAACGTTCCCCAGGAACGGCATTCCCAGAGGGCCTTGAAAAAAGTCACCCTGCCTGCAAAAACCTCAGCCTGAACCCCCCAAGAATTACCTCAGCTGGGATTCTAGTTTGCTTATTCTCTACATGTCTAAAAATATCTCTTCCACTTACAAGCTGCAAGGACAAATTAAAAACCATATACAAACAGAAATCATACACTTAAAACACATGCAAAACACCACTCATATGGCTACCACACAAACCACCCCTGACTCTCGGCTCGTCTGTTCCACCACCTGCCTGCCGCAATGAGCCGTGGCCCACGTCTACAGGGCTCCTCGGGAACGCCGCTCCCGGGAGCCTCAAAAACCGATCGCCCTGCCTGCAAAAACCCCGGCCCGAGCACGACCTGCATCCAAACATTGGCGATGAACATCACCTTGCAGAGCGGCCGGGACCGAGGAAAAAAAAAACCCAGCCGGGGGAAAAAAAAAAATCCCCCGGCTGGGGTTTTTTTTTTTTAAATAAAAAATTGATCTCCTGTCTGTATTACATATAACCTAAAACAAAAAAGCCATGCATAACAGGTTAGACCCACCACCCACCTCCCCACCTCCAACGTATCCATTTCACCACCCACCAGCCACAATGGCAGATCACCCCATATCTAGGGGGTCCACCCCAATCATGCCGGGAACTGCCTCACCACATGCCTCTAGACATCACCGCTCCACATGTTTCTATAGCATCAGCCTTTGTAACCGGAAGCCGAGAAAGACGCTTCCCTAGGTGGGCCCCTGCTGCTCTTCTTCCCTTTTAATTGTCCGCTCCGGCACAATCGGCTCAAGAATACGCTCCGGGGACTCGCGTCACCCCGTGCCTCCTGCAAAATGCTACATGAAGGACTCTACGGCCCGCTTGCCGATAGCTTCCGGCTGCCCCCAGAAGCGGGCCATACAGCCTCCACCCAAACGGGCCATGCTAATTGACACATTAACCTCCTGTGCTTTGACTATTCCATCCTGACAAGAGTTACTACACAGAGGCAATGCAGCTCCACCTCAAAAATACACATATACATGCTCCACAAACGTTACCTAAAGATGCTAGAATACCACACAGGGGAGACTTAATGCCAAGCCGACAGACAGAGCCTGATGGTAAGCGCAATGGTGCCGAGGATGCTCGGCACAAACTCTGCCGTGGCTCTGCCGTGCGAGAATGCCGTACTCTGGAGACCCAAGACGACCCCACCGCTAGGAATAAACCCCTGGAAAACCTCTCAAAAGTCAGACGTGAGAGCTGATGGCAAAGCCCGAGCAACAGCCACAAGACACTGACCAAAAGCACCTACTATGCTAAACTACACCGACACCATCATGATTCTACATCACACCACAAAAAGATGCGCTCAGTTGGTGCTATACCGATGACTCGAGCCCGTGTAGGAGTGACTGATGGCTACCGCAATCACATTAGGATGCGAGTATGCCTGAGGCACATTGGATGCAAGTGCCAAAACGAACACCGAGATGTTTGATAAGGTACACTTATGAACACACACTAGACATTTCACACAACCCTTCCCACTCATCCCAGAGCTGTTTTGCCAGCACATGCATCGTGATGCGTATTGCTGCCTCCGCCCACACGAGACCGATCGCCCGCAAGCTACCCTCCCGTTACGCTGACGTTTAGACGCGCTCGGTCTCCACGACCTGCGGATTTTTGCTGCGCCGCGTTGCTTTCGTGGTGCCTCTGGTCACGGTCCGTTGTCAATGGCCATCCTCGGTAGCGGACGTGTCACTAAATGCAAGATGCCGTTAATCGCTTCGTGCCGCTCTGCCATTCGCAAACACAAAATACAAAGCTGTTGAACGCACGCTTTGTCTGTGAGAGAACGATGCTCCGCAGCTCTGCTCATCTGCTCCTCTCCGATTCCAAAGATAACGCTTCACAGTCAGAGACCTCTGTGGCACCTGAAAATCCAGAGCCGTGCAATGCTAGATCTGCCCTAAAGCGACCGACCGCTCTGATGCCTGTCACACGCTGCTCCTCGGACCTCGATTCAACCGTTTCCACAGGCTTGCTACAAGGCGCCTGCAAAAAAACCTCAGGAAAACCATTGCCAATTTAGAGACTTTGCCCATGCTACCTCACGAACTGACTGTTCTGCTCAACTCCCACCCGCATGCGCAGAGACCTCAACATCACTTAAATCCTCTATGCTGGCTCTGCAATGCCATACGATACCAACATAAAGTCAGCCGTACAATGCGCGTGCAAATACAATGCTGTACGATGCAACATGCTCATAGATTGCAGTCAAGGCAAAATACAATACAGAGCACTGCAATGGAAGACCAAACACAACACGGGGCCGAGAGTCTCTCAAAGGACAGTCAATATACATGTGGAACGATATAATACTAGTGCGACACAGCCGTATGACACGAGACTGTCTTGAGCGGCGCTCGATATGAGTGCGGAGGGATATGGTAAAACACCCGTACGGAGCCGAACGACACATTACAAAATTCAACTACATAGCAAGTTATGACGCGAGGCCATACAAGTTCAAGTGTGGCACGATACGATGCAGAACGTGATGCAGGGCCGTACGATGCGAGAGAGACTCGAGCGGTCGGTCGAAATTAGTGCGAAGCCATAGCGTACGAGCCAAACGACGCGTTACAAAATTCAGACGGGGAGCGACAGAATACAAATGGCGATGCGAGGCCATACGAATTCAAATACAGAGCGCGCAATACAAAAAAGTTACGCCGGGCCGGGCGACGCAACGGTGTCTCAAACGGCGGTCGATACGAGCACGGAGGGTTACGACACGATACGAGACCAAACACGCAGCGATATGACACAAAAAAAGCACAAAGCGAGGCGGTCTCAGACGGTAGCCAAAACCTATGCAGAGTGCGGGAACACAACACAAAACTGGAATATTTGATGTATGCAATGCCAGGCTTTAAGACCTACACCCGTAAGGGTGCAGGGATGAAATGCTGCAGGGGCTCTCTATGGAAACAGAACTCAGAGCAGAGCTGTCATCGCAACCCAGATCGCCTCCACAAAGGCGACCCTCCAGAAACTTCTGTGATGCAAAATGCGCTTTAAGCTCTGATCACAAGACGAGAAGTGCTCAATGGGCTCTACGCCAAAGCAGCGAGGCATTAGAGAACCCGCAGACACCTACTGAGGTGGGTGCCAAATGCCGAGACCCCGTGGGGCGGTAGAGACCCCTGGAAAGCACCATACAGGAGACTGAACGCAGACAACACAAGTGATGCTAGGACACAGACATAGGCCAGAAAGTTCATATCCTGCGGGTTGGAACCCAGGCCC
The DNA here is from genome assembly GCF_964289735.1 of Phaethon aethereus. Taxonomy (NCBI): domain Eukaryota; kingdom Metazoa; phylum Chordata; class Aves; order Phaethontiformes; family Phaethontidae; genus Phaethon; species Phaethon aethereus. The sequence continues at coordinate 42,581 of NW_028113849.1, read as the reverse complement.
TCTATCCAACCCCAGACATAACAGAGCCTAAATAGCCCTCTCCACAACAGTCGTTAAACCACCCTCCCAGCCCCACACCATCCACTGCTTTTGCCACTTACCCTTCGGAGGGCAGGGTCCAGAATCCATGCTCTGCAGCAGCGCTTCTTGTAACTAGTTCCTCTTAATCACCTGCAAGACAGAGCACCGCTAGTCACTGACAGGCCGGCTAGCATTGACTGCCACGATGACACACTCCTCAGGAGTGCCACACTGCTCTCCCCACACACCCCCCACACCCCCCCCCCCAAAAATCAGATGTTGCAGCTGGCATATCCTACAGAAGCGAGAGAACCCAGGAGATAAAGCACTCATCCTGCTCTGGAGCCATAACCTGCTCTGCAGTTCCTGCCCTGATGCTCCTCTCTCCTCTGCCGACTCAACTTAAATCCTCGGCTGTTTGAGGAAAGCCCTCACGGTGCCCGTAAAGACCAAAGACAAACACTCAACCGAGTAGTCACGTGATCCCCAGCGATTCGAGCCCAACCAGACCGCATAATGAGCCACTTACCTTTTCTCAGACTACTGATTGCTGTGTGTCTTCACCGCTCCAAAACACAGAGAAAAAAGCACAGCGCCAGATACTACCCAAGTCCTCAGCCCGCTCGTGGCACTTCCTCTCTCCTGCTCCTTCACCTAGGCTGCTCAGAGCCAGACTCTTCAGTCTGCCGTGCTGAGGCCTGGCCGCCGCCTGCAAAACACCAACAGGGTAATGATTCTAGCTATGTGTGTATTATGACACATCAGTAAATTGCTGATTTAGCACACTGGTCATGTCTCACCTTGCCAAAGACCGCTCCGGTGCGGATATCCCACCTCACACTGATTCTGACCTACGAGACACCAGATAAGCTAGTCAAGATCCACTAACAGTCACGCCAGTTCTCAAACATCGGATGCCAGCCTGCCTTTATCTGGCACTCTGCTCACCTCTTCCATCGCCCTTTGGCACGTGGCTCATTGCTCCGCATCTAAAAAACCCAAACAATCCGCATAAAGCGATTCGCCTGGATGCTGACCGACAGCTTGACGAGACAAAAGGTTTGTCTTCTTTCTGTATATGCCTTCTAGATACATGTAAAAAACAAAACCAAAGCCCAGGTATTGAGCCCCACATATACAAGCTAGGGCACATGCAAGCTTTGACCCACTTGACCGCCACAGAAACTGCTGCTCCCAGAAGGCCAGAGTCCAAGCTCTGGCACCTGGAAAACATGATGAAAATAACTCTGTGCCAGCTATCTACAGCTACTTGTCCAGAGATGGACCATACGGTGCTTTCCAGAACTGTCGCGGCAGGTCAACATAATACCACACCGCTGTAAAGCTATGCTACCCACATCTTTAGTGTTTCTACACCCCTGGGCAGGGCAGCTCCAACCACACGGCAATGCTGTGCATGGACACCACAAACATGACGGAGACACAAGAAGATGGCAAGCGACAAGGATGACTCCCATACAGACGATGATGCCGGCAGAGAAACCCTGTGACCCCGCCAAGGTGCGGATGCTTTAGAGCAGCCCCAGGAAAGAGGGGCGATGGCTGTGGCCCAAGAGAGAAAGCTCACGTCAAAACCAGAACAAAGGATGCATGAGAAGCTGGGCTTTAAGACCCAAGACTGTTAAGGACATGGGGATGAAAGCCCAAAAGACAACTCCGTACAGACAGAGCTCTCGACAGTGGAGCTGCAGGCACCACCTAGCCCAACGCTGCAAGAGATGACCATTCAAACATCTATGATGTGGTGCGTGCCAGACAAATGCAAGCTCTAAGCTATACTTGCAAGACAAGAGGGGATTGATGGGGGCTCTGCTCAAACCTTTCAAGAAGGATACCAACATGCCTGCTGATGACAAGAAGCTCTCGGCAAGAATCACAATTCTGGGACCAGAAGCAGTGTCGGGCAAGATAACCTACAGGCCTGCAGCAGCGATGCGAGGAGGCTCTACGGCAACCCCGGAAGGAGTGGAATGTAATGGCCTGTCACAAGAAGTTTCTGTCAGAACCGAGATGACCGATGCCCAAGAAGCCTGCCTTCAAGACCTAAGAGCATCAGGATGCGGGGAAGAAGTCCCAGTCTGTGCAAAGGGATGCCTAGAGAGCAGAGCTGCTCACCCGGCCCGGAAGGCTGCCGCAAAGGAGGACCCAGCGGAAACTTTGGAGATGAATGACCGACGCATGCTTTAAGCTTGTTACGCAAGAAAAGCGGCACCCGGTTGGCCCGATGCTGATGAATATGGGCGTTCAAGATGCTAGCGACAGTGCCCGAGATGCATGCTGTGCCCCTTGAGCGCACACAAGTATGAGGACATCAAGACCTGAGGGTGGTCTAAGACACACAAGACAGACTACACAACAGATACAGGCTGGAACTGCCCTGCCTGGCACACGCTACTGGACTGCTGAAGAGTAACTCTGCTCCCTTTGCCTGTCCAAAAAGGGGACTGACTCTTCCTGGACAGCCCTCTCCACTACACTAGCTTTAAAACCCCTCCCTGCAGTTCCCAACCTTGTCCCCTCAACTTAGCTTTCAGAGGGCTGAATCCATCCTCAGTGGAAAAAAAAAAAATGCATCGGCTAACTACAGTGTTGCTACAGTCACCAGGTTCCTCTTCATTATCTGCAATTAAAAAAAAACCCACCCCAAGTAGTGGAGGCAGTAAGCGTCACATCAGCATATGGCGAGCTTTTCCACAAAACCCCTCTCGAGATGTGCCGTAATGTTCTGCGTACCTGCTTATTCCAGAGCCAGACGTTACGGCCATCATCGCTGTGGTACCTAAGATAACAATAAACAGTCACTGTTAATGATTGTGAGAAATCACCGGCCCCATGTTCCTCCTTGCTACCACTCCAGCTGACCTCAAATGCTCATCCAATACCAAAAGGCAGCCCGCATGGCACCTGCAAAACCAAAAAAGGTTAATGCTTAACCAGGTTGCCCATGTAATGTTGTGCTATAAGGCACCAAGCCCAACAACAACTGGCTCACGTTCTCAGACCACTGTCAGCTTCGCCCCTCACCGCCGCCGCCAAGGCTGCGTCCAGCACCTGCACAAAAACAAAGCAGAAAGCACATGCTGAAATACTGCCCCAAAGCCACAGCCCGCCTACAGCGGTTCCTCTCTCCTGCTGCTTTACCTTGACTGACCTGCCTCCGCCGTTCACAGGTTACCACAGTGAGACTTCAGTACCACCTGTGGAACACAAAAAAAAGGGGATGCTTATACCTTGAGTAACACCACACCTGAACAACAACTCCTACTTCAGCGCAACCGGTCACTGCTCACCTTGCCCAAGTCACCTCTGGTGCCAATATCCTGCTTTGCTCGTTATATCATACCTTCAAAATGAAATAAAGACAAACCGTTATGCAGTCACATAGCCACCAGTCACATCTTCCCTCTGATACCACATGCTGACCCACCTTCACACAGCACTCCCCTCATCACCTCCACTGCTCTCTGGTGCACATCTTGTCCCTCTGCCTCTGAAAACAAATTAAACAAGTCACTGGAATGCAGAGCTATAGCTTAACAATTCCAGACATCTTGCTTCCATTTAGGAATGCCATCTGGAGTCCAACTACAGTTGGCCATTTAAGAAAATTAGACCAAATATTAAGGCTTGTATGTGTGGGGTTTAACACTTTTGACATTCAGTTTGCTTCACCGCTATTGAACAGCCCCTCCCAGATGCCCGTGACCATCTTTGTAAAACACTATTGAAACAACTGTCCACTCAGCCTGCCAACGGCTACTCAATCCAGGATGACTGGACAACCTTTGCCTAAACAGTCGAGGCATAGTGACATACTAGCCATAGGCTCTTACTGCTATTGCACCTACCCCTGACTCTACACCCCAGGCAGAGCAGCTCCTTGCCAAACACACACACACACCACAGAACACCACACAGGGCGCAACTGAAAGACGAGACAACTCTCAGCAAGAATCACGATTCCTGGACCAGAGGCAGTGTCAGGCAAGACTACCTACAGACCTGCAGCGGTGATGTGAGGAGGCTCTACGGCAACCCCAGAAAGAGTGGAATGTAATGGCCTGTCACAAGAAGTTTGTCAGAACTGAGATGACCTACAGGCCTGCAGCAGCGATGCGAGGAGGCTCTACGGCAACCCCGGAAGGAGTGGAATGTAATGGCCTGTCACAAGAAGTTTCTGTCAGAACCGAGATGACCGATGCCCAAGAAGCCTGCCTTCAAGACCTAAGAGCATCAGGATGCGGGGAAGAAGTCCCAGTCTGTGCAAAGGGATGCCTAGAGAGCAGAGCTGCTCACCCGGCCCGGAAGGCTGCCGCAAAGGAGGACCCAGCAGAAACTTTGGAGATGAAGGACCGACGCATACTTTAAGCTTGTTACGCAAGAAAAGCGGCACCCGGTTGGCACGATGCTGATGAATATGGGCGTTCAAGACGCTAGCAACAGTGGCCAAGATGCATGCCAAGTACCTTGAGCGCAGAGAGATATGAGGACATCAAGACCTGAGGGTGGTCTAAGAAACACAAGAGAGACTACACAACACCACACTCAGGCTGGAACTGCCCTGCCTGGCACACACTACTGAACTGCTGAAGAGTAACCAACTTGCTTTGCCTGCCCAAAGGGGACTGACTCTCCCTGGACAGCCCTCTTCCCTACACTAAACTTTAAAACCCCTCCCTGCAGTTCCCAACCTTGTCCCCTCCACCTAGCCACTCCCCAGCCCTGGCCCCTCAACTTAGCTTTCAGAGGGCTGAATCCATCCTCAGTGGAAAAAAACCCACACACATCACGTAACTGATGTTGCTGCAGTTACCTAGTTCCTCTTCATCATCTGCAATTAAAAAAAAAAACCAAACACACCCCAAGTAGCGGAGGCAGTAAGCATCACATAAGCAAATGTGAAGCTCTTCCGCAAAACCCCTTTCTTGAGAAGTGTTGTAATGTTCTGCATACCTGCTTATTCCAGCTCCATCATCACTGTGGTACCTAAGAGAACAATAAACAAAGTCACTGTTACGGTTGTGAGAAGTTGCCAGCCACATGGATCCTCCTTGCTACTACCCCAGCTCACCTCAAATACTCATCCAATACTAAAGGTGGATCACACAGCACCTGCAAAACCAAAAGGTAAATCCTTAACCAGGTTACTATATAATACTGTGCTATTAGACACCAACCCCAACAACTGGCTCACCTTCTCAGACCACTGTCAGTAGGTGGCTTTGCCCCCGTGCTGAAGCTGCATGCAGCACATGCATAAAAACAAAGCAGAAGGCACATGCTGAAATACTGCCCCAAAACCACAGTCCGCCTGCAGTAGTTCCTTCCCCCGCTGCTTTACCTTGACCTACCTGCCACTGTGGTTTACGTGTTGCCACACTGAGGCTTCCGTACCACCCGTAAAACACAAAAAAAGGATGTTTACATCTGCACCAACAATAAGATACCTGAAAAATAACTGCTACTTCAGCCCATCTAGACATTACTTACCTTGCCCAAGTCACCTCCAGTGCAGATATCCCACTTTGCTCATTGGTTTACACCTTCAAAATGAGAAAGCCACAAACCATTGTGCATTCACGTAGCCGCTGGTCACATCTTCCCTCTGACATGTGCTGTCCCACTTTCACACGGTGCTCCGCTCACCTCCTCCGTTGCTCTTTGGTGCGCATCTTGTCCCTCTGCCTCTGAAAACAAATTATTAAACAAGTCACCAGGATGCAGAGCTATAGCTTAACAATTCAAGACATCTTGCTTCCATTTAGGAATACCATCTGGTGTCCAAATACACACTGCCTTTAAAACAAATTAGACCAACTATTAAGGCTCGTATGTGGGGCTTAACACCTTTGAGATTCAATCTGCTTCACCACCGTTGAACAGCTCCTCCAGAAGGCTCCAATCACCTCCATAAAACACTATTGAAACAACTGTCCACTCAGCCTGCCTATGGCTACTCCATCCAGGGTGACTGGACAACCTTTGCATAAACAGACAAGGCATATTGACATACTAACCATAGACTCTTATTGCTATTGCACCTAGCCCTGACCCGATGCCCCAGGCAGAGCAGCTCCTTGCCAAACACACACACCACAGAACACCACACAGGGTGCAACTCAAAGACTAGAGACAACTCTCGGCAAGAATCAGAATTCCTGGACCAGTGGCACTGTTGGGCAAGATGACCTACAGGCCTGCAGCGGTGATGCGAGGAGGCTCTACGGCAACCCTAGAAAGAGTTGAACGTAATGGCCTGTCACAAGAAGTTCCTGTCAGAACCGAGATGACTGATGCCCAAGAAGCCTGCCTTCAAGACCTAGGAGCATCAGGATGCGGGGAAGAAGTCCCAGTCTGTGCAAAGGGATGCCTAGAGAGCAGAGCTGCTCGCCTGGCCTAGAAGGCTGCCGCAAAAGAGGACCCATCGGAAACTTGGAGACACGGGACCGACACACACTTTAAGCTCATTACGCAAGAAAAGCGGCACCCAGTTTGGCACGATGCTGATGAATATGAGAGACCTAATGATGGTGCTCGACATGCCTGCTGTGCCCCTCGAGCACAGAGAGATATGAGGACATCAAGACCTGAGGGTGGTTTAAGACACACAAGACGGACTACACAAAAACAGACACAGGCTGGAACTGCTCTGCCTGGCACACGCTACTGGACTGCTGAAGCGTAACCCGCTTGCTTTGCCTGCCCAAAGAGGACTGACTGTTCCTGGACAGCCCTTTCCCCTACGCTAGCTTTAACACCCCTCCCAGCAGTTCCCAACCTTGTCCCCCGCTCCCAGCCCCTCCCCAGCTCTGGTCCCTTAGCTTTCAGAGGGCCAGGTGTCTGAATCGATCCTCAACAACAAAATAACCCACATGAGCTATCCATGACGTTGCTGCAGTCATGAGGTTCCTCTTCATCTGCAATATGAAAGACACAAGTAATGGAGGCGGTAAGCATCACATCAGCAAATGCCAAGCTCTTACACAAAACCCCTCTTTTGGGAGGCACTGTGATATTCTGTGTACCTGCTCATTCCAGAGCCAGATGCTACGGCTATCATCTCCACAGTATCCAAGACGGCAAGAAACAGTCAGTTACGCTTGTGAGAAGTCATCAGCCCCATGATCCTCCTTGCTGCTACCCCAGCTCACCTCAAATGCTCCTCCATTAGCAAAGGTAGCCCGCACGGCGCCTGCAAAACCAAAAAAAAAGGTTAATGCTTAACCAGGTTGCCATGTAATATTATGCTATCAGACACCAACCCCAACAACTGGCTCACCTTCTCAGACCACTATCAGCAGGTGGATTTGCCCCCCACCCTCACTGCCAAGGCTGCATCCAGCACCTGCACAAAAACAAAGCAGAAAGCACATGCTGAAATACTGCCCCAAAGCCACAGCCCGCCTACAGCGGTTCCTCTCTCCTGCTGCTTTACCTTGACTGACCTGCCTCCGCCGTTCACAGGTTACCACAGTGAGACTTCAGTACCACCTGTGGAACACAAAAAAAAAGGGGACGCTTATACCTTGAGTAACACCACACCTGAACAACAACTCCTACTTCAGCGCAACCGGTCACTGCTCACCTTGCCCAAGTCACCTCTGGTGCCAATATCCTGCTTTGCTCGTTATATCATACCTTCAAAATGAAATAAAGACAAACCGTTATGCAGTCACATAGCCACCAGTCACATCTTCCCTCTGACACCACATGTTGACCCACCTTCACACGGCACTCCCCTCATCACCTCCACTGCTCTCTAGTACACATCTTGTCCCTCTGCCTCTGAAATCAAATTATTAAACAGGTCACCTGGATGCAGAGATAAAGCTTAAGAGTTCCAGAAGTCTTGCTTCCATTTAGGAATGCCATCTACAGTCCAACTACAGACTGCCATTTAAGAAAACTTTTAGACGAAATATTAAGGCTTGTATGTGTGGGGTTTAACACTTTTGACATTCAGTTTGCTTCACCGCTATTGAACAGCCCCTCCCAGATGCCTGTGACCATCTTTGTAAAACACTATTGAAACAACTGTCCGCTGAGCCTACCGACAGCTATGCGATACAGGGTGACTGGACAACCTTTGGCTAAACAGTCGAGGCATAGTGACATACTAGCCATAGGCTCTTACTGCTATTGCACCTACCCCTGACTCTACACCCCAGGCAGAGCAGCTCCATGCCAAATACAAACACACACGGTACAGACCGACACAACACAGAACACCACAAATGGCACAACTCAAAGACGAGAGACAACTCTCGGCAAGAATCACGATTCCCGGACCCGCGACACTGCCGGGCAAGAAGGCTGAGGAAGCTCTACGGCAACCCCAGAGAGAGTCGAACGTAACGGGCCGCCACAAGAAGTTCCTCTCGAGACTGAGATGACTGACGTGCAAGAAGCCTGCCTTCGAGACCTAGCAGCATCAGGATGCAGGGAAGAAGTCCTAGCCTGTGCAAAGGGATGCCTAGAGAGCAGAACTGTTCACCTGGCCTGGAAGGCTGCCGCAAAAGAGGTTCGAGCGGGAACTTCTGAGATGAAGGACCGACGCATGCTTTACGCTTGTTATGCACAAAAAGCGGCAGCCAGTTGGCACGATGCTGATGACTACAGCCGTTCGAGACCCTAGCGATGGTGCCCGAGATGCATGCCGTGCCCCTTGAGCACACACAAGTATGAGGACATCAAGACCCGAGGAAGGTCTAAGACACACAAGACAGACTACACAACACCACACACGGGCTGCAACTGCTCTGCCTGGCGCACGCTACTGTGCTGCTGAAGGGTAACCCGATCCCTGTGCCCGCCCAAGGAGGACTGACTCTTCCTGGACAGCCCTTTCCCCTACGCGAACTTTAAAACCCCTCCCGGCAGTTCCCAACCTCGTCTCTTCCTCCAACCGGCCTCTCCCCAGCCCTGATCCCTCAACTTAGCTTTCAGAGCTTGTCCGCTTGCTCCACGTGCCCCTGTCACTTACAGGTTTCCACACTGAAGCTTAGGTACCACCTGTAAAACACAAACAAGGGCTGGTTATCCCTTCACCACCATTATGATACCTGAAAAATAACTGCTACTTCAGCCCACTAGCCATCGCTCACCTTGCCCAAGTCCACTCCAGTGCTGACATCCTGCTTCGCTCATTGCTTCACACCTTCAAGAAAAAAAATAAACCAAAACTTCTAAGCTAATCATACAGCTGACAGTCGCATCTTGCCTCTGACACCATATGCCAACTCACCTTATTACAGCTGGTCCTTCCACGTCTGCAAAAACAATATTCAGCAAGTCACCCAGATGCTGACAAATAGCTCACCAAATCCAGAGGTCTTGTTTCCATTTAGGGATACCATCTAGATTCCTATAATAGTCTGCCGTTAAAAAACCACCAACATTAAGCATATGCATACACACCTTAACGCTTCCAGATTTAACCTGTTCAAGTATAACTCAATGAGCCTCTCCCAGATAGTTCCAGTCATCCCCTCAGCATCCTTGCCTGCTACCGCAGGCTACTTTCTCCGAGGTGGACTATACAGTCTCTAATTAAATGGTCTACGCACATCAACATTAACTAGAGACTCTTCGTGTTAGTCTTCCCCTCACTAACATTGCTCTGCCCCTGGGCAGAGCAGCTCCAACCCAGACACATGTGCAGACTGACACTGCACACAAGACAAATGACTTGACGCTGACACAAAAGACAACTCTCGGCAAGAAGAATTACCCCCAGAGGGAGAGCACTTTTAAGTGAGAAGACCTACGGGGCCACAAAGAACAATCTTCGGCTGCCCCAGAAGTCAAACTCCACAGCCCGTGACAAAAAGATATGGCCGCAACAATGACGATAGATGTGCGAGAAGTCTGGCTCTAAGACCTGAGACCGAAAGGGTGCAGAGAAGTAGTCCCAGAAAAGGCCTCCGTGAAAACAGACAGCTCAGCAGCAGATATGCTGATGCATCCTGGATCGCTGCCACGAGAGAAAACCATCCGCAGACTTCTCAGAGACGAGACACTTGAGAGAGGTCTGTGCATTGAGCCTAATGCAAGAAAGGAAGCACTCACTTAGCATTCTGATGAGTCGAGGTGCACGAGACCATCGGTAGGCTACCCATGTGCCCACCTAGCACAAAAAAAAAGGAATCAAGAGCCAATTAACATGTGATACCGAGCACAGAAAAGGGATGACGCAAACTACCTCCTTACCTACGAAACCCCTGAGGGAATTACAGCGGTGGTCAGCCGATGGAAAACCCACAGTGGTGTGACACGGTGACCCAAAGATCTAAAATGGACCCCTATCGACTACAGAAACCGGTGCTAAAAACAAAATACAGAAGAACAAGAGAACATAACTGCCATGGCCAATACTAGAGAAAATCTCACTGGATGCTTAAGGAAAAAGCCAAAACTGGAATAACAGAAAAAGCTCACGTGCCCAGGACTGTGGTAAAAAGACAGACCCCTAGCTGGACATTGTTATGAGCACAAATAATAGACATCATCTTCTCCAAGAAATCCCACAGAAGGCGGTGACAAACCTGCGCTGGAAATACGTGCCTAGATAATGGCTCCCGGTAACGCTGACTGCGATGTCCTGATGCATGGTGAATGGAGGGAAGCAAAAATTAAGTCAGGAAGGAAGCAAAAGGCACAGAGAAGCAAAGAGTGCCAGAGGGCATATTTTCATATACCTAAATGCTTTCTGAGATGAGACTCATCCGACATTCGGTCCCGCATATTGCGGCGTGGACACCCGGATGGTTTACGCCGTGTCTCTTGTGACTGTCATACTTCCTGTCAACTGTGGGGAGACTAAAACAGAACAGGTCTCACTGACACCCAAATCTAACTACAAAGCCAGTCTGAGAAAGGCTGATGAGCCCTCCTCCCTTTCTCAACCGTTCCCCAGTCCTAAAACTTTAGGAACCCCTTCTCTTCTCCTGAACTGTCAGGGAAGGAACCCCGCTCCCTCCCAACAGCTCCTTTCATGTGTTCACATCCCCCAAACCCCCTTCATCAGACGCTCCGTGGAAACTGCTCTTCTGAGCTGTGCCCTACATTCTGCAGGCACCCCCTATCTCCTGTCTTCCCTCAGGCCCACAAAATAGGTGAAGTCTTGACACTGCTGCAAGCTGCCAAGGTTCTAGGGACAACACAGTCCTGCACAGGCAATTGGGAAAAGCAATGAGCTGTCCCATACCCTGAAAAACTCTATGCCATATATGCCCCTGCTGCTTTCTTGAGAAATGCTAAAACTATATGTACAGATGCTTATGAGGTGCTCGTCTTAACCCCTGCTAAACACCCTCTCCATCAGTCCTATTAAGAGAGACCATATCAGCAACTTCCACAGCATACATCAAAACTGGTGAAGATGACAAGGTTCCATCTTTGACACAGTCAGGCATTCCAGGAAAATGCAATGCACCTAAGTTAAAAAAAAAAGCACAAAAACTAAACACACCATTAAAGCACCTTGCTACACATGAACACTCAATACAAAATTACTGACCTGAAGAAAACAAACATACAAAAAAAACTATATAGAAGTGCGCTTTCCACTATGTACGCAGCTTTACCGCAGCCGGTCCTGAAGCTCTTACATCAGATACCTCTGCTTCTCTAAGTATCAAAACACATCTACACTAAATAGCCGAGCCAGCTCCAAAGCTGCAATGGCCTGCAGAAACAGCACAGCACTAACCTGAAAGAAGCCCAGAGGCTGAATGAGCTCCCTGAGGCGAGGCTGTGGCTCATATACCCCGGGCCTGCCCACCACCCTTCCCACAGTCCCCTGGGAGAGAGGAGGGGTGAACCGCCAGAAGGCATAAAGGCAGCCAGAGAAGCAGCAGCAAGTTTTCTTATCTGCCTTAAATTTACAGCATGTGAAGCACTAAACGGAGAAAGTGACCTTTCCTGCACGTGACCGTACCTGCTCTTGTGATGGCAACTACATCTATTGCATCAGCCATGTGACCGGGTAGGTAATTGAGCTTCATTTTTCTGGGGCATAGATAGAAAAAGATATATGTTGTACTCAGCTACATAAGAAAGTAGTTGGCTAAATGCAATTACTATATTTTTATAAAAAGTCACATGCTTTAGTTTCCTATAAGAAACCCAAAAGGCTATGGGGTTACGCTTCATTTCTTGAAGACCACGCACGCTACCTAACTTCTACCGGAACTGTGTTCTGCGTAGGGCCAAATGACAAAGCACAACTAGATCCCATTCTAAGAATTCATTCCCAAACGTATCTCTGGTTACAAAATAAATTATTTACTGTAAGTCACCAACAATTCAGAGTCGCCTGGATGGCCTCTCTGACTCCCTTAACAGAAGTAGATGAGTCCCAAAGGACAGAAGTCACCAAAAAACCACAGAAATACAAGAAATGTCGCAGATACTGTATAAAGCGGCCTAATTAACACTGAAGTAGCTAAGACAAAAATAAATCAGAAAATGCAACAAAAAAACCTCCGGAGATGAGGCAATAACCTCCATCTATATCGACACGTCTGAGAAACAGAAGAGGAGATCCGAGCTGACGATAGACATCTTCTGGGTACCAGGTACCATATAGAAACATACCATAAGACAAAAAACAGACCGCCATGGAGCACCAAGACAGTGACAGAAAAGGTTCTGGTGGAACAAGAGGCATCGTCACAGGGATCAGAGAGGTCTCGAAGGGGCCAGAGAGACCAAAAAAGTCTTGGGGATGCAATAAGCTCAAAAGGAAATTGAAAAAAGTACAGATGTCCTCAAGGGACCGAATGGAGGCACACTGAGCGGATGAGAGGATGCAAAGACCGACCCGGGTAATGGATGCAGACATGGGAAGGGTTCAGAGAGGAACAGAGGGGTGCAAAGCGACCTGCTGAGCTGAAACAGGGCTCAAAGGCATAGCGGTTGTCTCCCGAGAGCTTAGCAAGGGGAGCAGAGGAGTTCTGAGGGGGCCCAAGACCCCAAAGAAGCCTCAGAGATAACAACGAGGAACTCTGAAGGGGATTTCGACAAAGTACGGATGTCGTCAGGGGGCTGGGGGCCAAATGAAGGCATCCTAAACAGCAAAGATTAAGATAAGAGTGCTCTGATGTGGGAAAAAAAACCCCAAACCAACCAACAAAACCCACAGAGAGATCAAGGGTGCTACAAGAGTGCCATAGTATGAGAAAGGACTCTGAAGGCACGGTTACAGAGAGTAGAAGACTTATGAGGGGGCAGAGTAAGAAAAGAAGGCTTGGAGACACTCTGAGTGAGGGCCTCGGTGTCTCAGGAGGGCACCTAGGCAAATTGTAGGCATGTAAGTGAGAGAGGCACCCTCGATGGCAGAGGAAAGATAAAGGAGCACTGCATAACAAATAAAGATGGAAGGCTCTGATGGAACAAAAGACACGGAAAGAGAGATAACATGCTACAAGGCACTGTGGAGAGCAAGGAAGGTCTCAGGAGGCATCATGACGGGGAGCAAAAGCATCCTGAGGGAGCCAGAGAGACAGAAGAAGGATTTGGGATGCAACAATTAAATCCAGAGGGGATGGGAAGCGAGTAAACCTGTCATCGGAAGGCCAGGGAACAAAGAGAGGCACTGCTAGAGGGACCCGGGACATCTTCTGAGGGAACGAGAGGTCTGCGAGGTCTGCTCCAAAGCTAAAGGTGTGCTAAGGGCAACCTCAAAGGCATCTATAGGTGCTGTGACACCACGAGAGGGGTCTCAAATGGGCCAGAGAGACCAAAGACGGCTCAGTGACATGAGGAGGAAGTCTGGAGGGAGTATGAATGGAGTGCAGGTGTCCTTGGGAGGCCAGGGAGCAAACAGAGGCGCCTCAGGTGGCAGAGAGGACGATAAGGCACAAACAAACCCAAGGATGCGTTTCTGAGGGAACGAGAGTATCAAAGTCCACCCGAGAGCTCAAATGAAGCCGTGGCACACAAAGAAGGTCTCGGGAGGCCCAGTGACCGGGAGCAGGGGGATCGTGAAAGGCTCGGAGGGATAAGAGCGATCCAAAGGGAGGTAAAGCGCTACCCAAATTCTGCAAAGCATGAGGAAGATTTCAGGAGGCGTCCTAGATGGCACAGAGAAGAAAAAGAATGTTTTTTGGGGGAACATCAAATAGATGTTCCCCCAAAACCAGAAAATTTTACAAGTGACAGGGTATGGGACACGCTAGAATGAATCAAAAAATGAGGCCAGTGACCGCATAAAAATAGACAAGGAAAGAAAATTTAAACGTGAGGAGGTATGGGACAGGTGGGAAACAATGAAAAAGAGGGAGAGACATCCTTATAAAAGCAGACGTAGAACAAACATTTTAAAAGTGACGGGTTACAGGAAACAGGAAAAAATAGGGACAGGAGGCGAGATAAAAGTACACCGAAAAACAAAATTTCAAAACTAAAATAATTAAGAGTAAAAAATTGGAAAAAGAGGGACAGTGAACTGCATAAAAGTAGATGTAAAAGAAAATTTAAAAAGCAATGCCCTTAGGAAAAAATAAGGAAAAATAATTAATAAATAATGATGGCGAACGAGGTGAAACTAGAAAATTTTAAAGGCCAAAGGATCAAGAGGGGAAAGAACTAAAAAATAGTGGCAGCAACCTAAGCGCAGACAAAGGCAGAAATATTGAAAAGCGATGGTGCTAAGGAAAAATACAAAAAATATTAAAAAATAAATACGGCGAACGCGAGAGAAGTAGAAACTTCTAAAAGCCAGAGGGACTAAGGGCATACAAACAAAATTAGAAAACCGTGACTGTGAACTAAAATGGATATGTAGGAAAAAAAATTGAAAAATGGAGGACACTAAGGAAAGACAAATACTTAAAAATACAGACATCAAAGGTGGGGGGAAAGTAAGCATAGCAGGAACGTATAAAAAGCAATGGGCATTAGAGAAATAAAGGAATAAAATATAGAAAAGAGAGCAAACTACAAGAGTTGGAGAAAAAGAAGGTAAAAAGCGAAGGCACTAAGGAAATGCAAGAAATTGATTAAAAAATAACGGTAGGCAAATAAGGACCGCGAACGGGATAAAAGTAGAAAGAAAACTTGAAAAGCGACGGTGCTTATGGCAATAAGAATAACAATGTACCGATGGCAAACTAAAACAGAGATGTAGATAGAAAATCTAAAAAGTGTAGGCAGTAAAGGAATACAAAAAATAATTAAAAGTAAAGACAGCAAAGGAAAAAAGTAGGCGAGAAAGAACATTTTAAAGGCGAGAGGGATTAGGGAAATAAAGGGGAAAACTGAAAAAAAGTAGTGACAGCAAACTAAAGAAATGTACAAAGAAAACTTAAAAAGTAAAAGCGCTAAGGAAAGACAAGAAATTATTACAAAAGAAAAGGGAGGCAAATAAAGACCACGAATAAGATCAAGGCAAGTGGAAAATTTTAAAAGCGATGGTGCATAAGGAAATAAAGACACGATAGTGATTAGATTGAAGTAGACTTAGAAAGCGAATGTAAAAAGCGACAGGGTACACGATAGCCAGGAAAATTAAAAAACGGCGATACGCAGCCTGATAAAAGTAGACGTAGCAGGAAAACTTAAGAAGTGATTGGCTACGGGACAGACAGGAAACATTTTAAAAACAGCAACGGTGAACTAAAACAGAGAACTAGAAAGGAAATGTAGACGTGACAGCGCCTGGGACAGAAGAAAAAATTAAAAAATAGAGACAGTGAACAGGATAAGAGTAACCACAGAAATAAAATTTAAAATGGACAGAGAATAGGAAACGAAATAAATGGAGACATAAAAAGAAAATTGTCAAAGCCACTGGGTACAGGACAGAAAGGGCAGAATTAAAAAATAAGGACAGGGAGTCACATAGAAGGAGACATATAAAGAAATATTATAAACTGCCAGGCTACAAGAAACACAGGAAAGCATTAAAAAATAGGAAGAGGGACAACATTAGAAGGAAGGACTGAAAGAAAATTTTAAAAGCAACATGGTATATGGGAAAAAATGGAGGAACTAAAATTTAGCGAAAGGGGGACAGATAAAGGGACTTGTTGATGGAGAAATTAAATAGTGATGAGGTACAAGAAATATGAAGAATCAAAAAAATCATGAAAGGGAGCCAGTTAGAGGGAGATGTAGAAGGAATTTGAAAAAGCAACTGAGTACAAGAAACATAGACAAGAATTAAAACATAGGGACAGGGAGATGCACAGAGAACATAGAAAATAAAAATACCGATAGGGTACAAGAAACACAGGAATATTAAAAAAACAGGGAGAGGGAGACAGATAGAAGGAACCATAATACGAAAATTTTAAAAGCAATGTGGTACCAAAAGCACAGGAGATAATTAAAAAATAGGGACAGGGAGATGGATAGAAGGAAACATAGGAAGAAAGCTTTTTAAGGGATGGAGTACAGGACAAACGGAGGAATTACAAAACAGAGACAGGGTGCCAGAGAGAGAGAAACGAGAAATTAAAATGCAACAGAATACAAGAAACACAGGAAAGAATGAAAAAAAATAGGGAGGGAGCCATGGAGAGGGAAACATAGAAAAAATCAATAGGTGAAATGGTACAGGGCAGAGTCAGCAGAAGAGTAACAAGTTTTGGGGAGCTGGATGGGTAGGTGGGCCAGCAGAGAGGGAGACGGAAGCGGGGACAGGCAGGGAGGCAGGCAGAGCTCTGGGGCAGGGCAGCAGAGACGGACCGGGATGCACAGGAGAGAACGCGTGACTCACCGCAGCTCCTGGTGCCGGCTGGAGACCTTCACCGCCCCGACTCTTCTTTCTCGGCCTCTGCTCCTTCCTCCTCTGCGGTGCCGCCTGCCCGACCCTCCCCTGCTCGGCAGCGCACAGCAAACGCCTCGATGCTCCTCACCCGCACGGCTTCCTCGATCCACGGCAGCTCATGCACGTAGCCGGTGGAGGCACCGAGCTCCCAAGCACCACATGCTGGTGGTCTGCTCTGTCAGGGATGGCTTGGAGGGATCCCGCCTCGCTCCAGGGACTGTCTGTTTCTCACTGAAGGCACCTGCCTGCAGCAACCCCCTGGATTCCCTCCCAGGCAGTTCCTCCGCATCAACTACCTCAGGCAGCTGTGCCCCGGCAGCCCCTTTATAGCCAGAGCTCCAGCAGCCCGGTCCTCAGCCTCACCAGCCACACCTGGGGCTGCCCCAGCTGGAGCCCGTGGGGAACAGGGACTGTGGCCAAAGCCCCACAGCACACGGCTCCCTCCCCTGCACCTGTCCTCAGGCACGAGCTCTGCACCCAGGGGCTCTGACCACAGCCGGGGGGCACAGAGGACGCAGGAAAAACTTATTCTTTAATGCACCTAAGGAATCCGGGCAGCGAATCGGCTGTGAGGCTCAGTGCCCAAAGGCAGCAAGACAGAGGGAGACAAAGGGAAGAGACAAACAGGAGGAAGGACAGAGAGACATAGAGAAGAGGTGTGGGACAGGGAGCCAGAAAACAGGACGCTGTGACCAAGAGAGGGGCGGGGAGTGGGACAATGGTGCAGAGAGAGGAGAGCGGAAAGACTGCGCCGAAAAACAGGGACGGAGAGGTGGAGGAATAAATGAGAGAGACCGGGAGCAAGAGAGAAAGGTGGAAGGGACCAGCAGGACATCAAGATAGAGACAAGACAAGGGCTGGGGAAAGTGATAGGGGAAAAAGAAATTAATAGGCAAGAAATTAAAAATAGAAACAGGGAGCAGGATAAAGGTAGGCATAAAAGCAAAAGGGTACGAGAAACATAGGCCAGAACTAACAAATAGGGGCAGGGAGATAGAAGGAGTCGTAGAAAAAAATGTAAAAAAAGCGGTGCAGTACAGGACAGAGAGGGAATAATTCAGAATTAGAGACAGGGACATAGAGGGAGACGTAGAAAATTCTAAAAGCAACAGGATACAATAGTCATAGACTACAATTAAAAAACAGGCACATGGAGCTGCATGGAAGGAGATGTAAGGAGGAAAAATGACAGGGTGCAAAACACAGAGCCAAGAAATAAAAAAATTAGGTCAGGAAGACAGAAAGAGCGAAAGGTAGCAAGAAAACTTAGAAAGCGACTGGGTGCAAGAAATATATGCAAGAATTTGAAAAATAGGAATGGAGAGATGGAAAGGAAGTTTCCAAAGAAGTGGAGTACAAGAAACATGGGCATGAATTAAAAAGTAGGGACAGGGAGCCTGAAAGAAGGGGGGGATGACCTTGGCTGGCCGCCAGGTGCCCCCCAAGCTGCTCTATCGCTCCCCCTCCTCAAAAAGACAGGGGGAGAACATACAATGAAAAAGCTTGTGGATCGAGATAAGGATAAAGAGATGGCTCATCAGTTACTGTCACAGGCAAAACAAACTCCATGTGGGAAACGTAATTTATTTAATTCATTGTCAATCAAATTCAGAGTAGGGTAATGAGAAATAAGAACAAATCTAAAAAAAAAAAAACACCCCACAACTTCCTTCCCACCCCTTTCTGTTTTTCTTGGGCTCATCTTCACTCCTGACTTCTTTACCTCCTCCACCCAAGTGGCACAGGGGGACAGGAAGTGAGGCCTGTGGTCAGTTTGTCATGTGTTGCCTCTGCAACACTCCTTCCTCCTCACGCTCTTCTGCTCCACTGTGGGGTCCCTCTCGTGGGGCCTGCCAGAACACTGGCTCCTCTCCACAGGGCCACAGGTGCTGCCAGGAGCCTGCTCCAGCACAGGTTCTCCATGGGGTCACAGCCTGCTTCAGGCACATCCATCTACTCCAACATGGGGTCCTCCGTGGGCTGCAGGTAGGTACCTGCTCCACTGTGGAGCTTGGTGGGGTGCGGGGGGATGACCTGCATCATCATGGTCTTCGCCATGGGCTGCAGGGGGGAATCTCTGCTCCGATGCCTGAAGCACCTCCTCCTCCTTCGTCTTCACTGACCTTGGTGTCTGCAGGCCCGTTTCACGCTCGCTCTATCGCACATTCTACGCAGCATTTTTAGCTCTTCTTAAATACAGCATCACAGAGGCACCACGGGTGTTGCTGATGTGCTCAGCTTTGACCAGCAGTAGATCTGCCCTGGAGCTGGCTGGAACTGGCCGTGCCCAATGTGGGTGCAACTCCCGGTGTCTTCTCGCAGAACCCGCCCCTGCAGCCCCTGCCTCCACCCCCAGCTAACAAAATCTTGCCAGGTAAACCTGATATGAAAGTGATCGGCTGCAGGAGAAGTGCGGGATTGAAAAATAACAAAATGGAGCCACAGGAAGGGGGGGAAAAAAATAGCGATGGGCTATAGGACACAGGGGAGGCAGGGTGAGGGAAGCAGACTGAGAGAGGTGGAGAAAAACAAAGAATAGTGCTGGGCCACAGGGCAGAGGTGGAGGAATTTAAAAAAGGAGATGGCAGGAGACTGAGAAATACCAAAAAGCCTCAATGAGCTAAAGGGGAGAGGAATTAAAGAATAGGGACAGGGAGACAAACAGAGAACTATAAAGAGGAAAAGGGGCTATGGGACAGAGAGGGAAGACATTACAACATAGGGACAGGGATGTGGAATGAGAGAATCTAAGAAAGAAAAAGTATATCTAGAACAGGCAGAGAAAGAGGAATTAAAAAATAGGGGTGTGGAGCGGGGGGGGACCGACACAGGAATTGTGAAGGGCTAAAGGGCAAATGGGGAGGAACTATAAAAATTGGAATAGGAAAACAGACAGATGAAGAAAGACAAAAATAGCAATGGGCTGCAGGGCAGAGACACAGGATTGTCCTGGTTTCAGCTGGGATAGAGTTAATATTCTTCCTGATAGCTGGTATAGTGCCACGGTTTGCTTTTAGGATGAAAATAATGTTGGTAACATTACTGATGTTTTCAGTTGCTAAGCAGTCAAGGACAGTTCAGCTTCTCATGCTGGCCGACATGTGCACGGGGAGCTGGGATGGGACACAGCCGGGACAGCTGACCCAAACTGTCCAAAGAGATATTCCGTACCATACGATGTCATGCTCGCTATATAAATTGGGGGGAAGAAGGAGGAGGTGGGACACATTCAGAGTTTTGGCATCTTGTCTTCCCGATTAACAATCACACGTGACAGAGCCCCGTTTCCTTGGAGATGACTTGAACAGCTGCCCGCTGATGGGAAGGGGTGAATTAATTCCTCGTTTTGCTTTGCTTGCGTATGCAGTTTTTGCTTTACCTATTAACCTGTCTTTATCTCAACCCACAAGGTTCCTCACTTTCACCCTTCCGATTCTCTGGCCCCAGGGAGGAGCGAGTGAGTGGCTGCGTGGGGCTTAGTTGCTGGCTGGGGTTAAGCCATGACAAGTATGGGGAAAAAAAACCCGACAGGGAACAGGACAGAAGCAGAGAGAGAACACAAAAACCGAGAGGTAGAATGACGGGGGGGGGGGGAGGGAGGGGAAGCAAAAAATATTACAGCGATGAGAGAAAGGGGGGAGGGGCAGGGAGGGACTGGGATGCAGTAGAGGGGCACGATAGCCCCAGGGTCCTAAACTCACCACAGTTCCTACTCTTGGAGCTGCTGGGACAATTTCACAGTATGGACGCATCTTTGTCTGTCTCTCCCCCTCCCTTCCTCTTCTGTTGCTCAACTGTCATTCACCTAAAAGGATAGATGTGTCTTACATGATAAAGGTGTCTTACAGGTCTCACAGTATGAGGCTTCCCAGATATGCAGCCTCACGTGCATGCACGCTTCGTGGCCATACTGTGCTTTTGGTTACATGTACAGACCCTGCCGTGCACATCGACGATCGGATCTGCTGAGGACTGCACTAAGAGGGATCCTTCCTCACCCCTGCGATGCAGGCTGTCTCCTCTCTGCAGCTGCATCCCCTTTATTTGATTCTTCAACTGCTTCACCTTTTTCTGGCCTCTCCAGCTTCAGCTGCGGCAGCTCCAGACCGCAGCTGGTGAACGGTCTGGCCGTCCCTTTTTGCCCATGCTGCTACGAGAATGAGGCCAAAGGCAACCTGCACAAACCTGAGCCAGATGCATGAAACAACATCCCCGAGAGGAACAGACAGCTGAGTCCTCCATGCAGCCCCTGGGAGAAGGAAAGAACAAGCGATGGTTATCCACAGTGAAGACTGTAGCTCTCCTCAGGCAGGAACTTCTCCTTCTGCAGGAGCTTCTGGAGACAGCGCTCTTTCCCCAAACCGGTGCTAATGGCACTTGCATTTATGGTGCGATAAAGCATATTCAAGGGCCACCTTGCTGTTGGGAGGATGAGATTTGGGGGCAGCCTGTGGCTATGGGACAGGCTTCAGGGGAGGTGCCGCAGCTGGGGGCACCTGCACAGGGTGAGCAGGGCTGCAGACATTCCGCTGAGTTTGGGAAGCAGATAGCGCCTTTTCCAGGGGGGTGGGAAGGCCTCCAGGTACCCAGAGGGGTGGTGGGGGCAGCCATCTCCTACCTCTCTTTCAGCTTCCTCTCCACCAGCGCTCGGAAAACCCCTGGGAGCTGCCCTGATGGGGCCCGGCTCCAACTGACCACCAGCCGTCAGTTGGAAACTTCGTTGCAGCTCATCGGCACTGTCGGGCAGAGGTGCCGCAGTGGCAGCGTCCCCTGGGGCTGCGGCCCTGTGATGCAGAGGGGCTGTCATGGTCAGCCACGCTGGGCCCCCTGGGGGTCCTCTGGCCCATGGCTGCAGCCATGGCCCTTTACACGTACTATGTAATCTGCTCCCTTGGATGCCCTGATAGCCACTCACCAAGTGGAAAGGAATGCAGACACAGCCATGAGCGCAAAGGAGACGGCGGGTGTTTATTTGTTAACGTGTCTAAGTCCTGGGAGTGATTCTGCTCTGGGGCTTGGTGCCCGTACACTCACCCTTCCCCTGGGATGGCTCGGCAGTCATGATAGGAGCAGCAAATGCATGGGGCATGGGGATGCAGTGAGAACCAATGAGACAGCCAGCAGTATGGAGATACAGAGACAAAAATTTAGGGGAAGGATGGAGGACAGAGAGAGTAAGATAAAAGGGACAGGGAGCAGGGCAGAGATGGAGAAAGAAAAAGTAGAGAGAGAGAGAGGAGGACAGTGACAGAACCGAGGCAGAGAGCTTGAGAAAGAAAAAAAAAAAAAAAGACAATGATGAGTAGCAGGCCAGAAGGACAAGACAAGAGGAAAGACAGAGGGATGTAGAAACGGGTGAGACAGACAGACAGAAAGTGGGATACTGCAGAAAAGAGAGGGACGGGGAGCAGGATGCTGGCATGGAGAGCTGATGAGAGCAACGGAGAGAATGACATGAGAGAAAAAACAGGGACAGAAAGGTAAAGCCATAAATAATAGGGACAGGGAGCGGGACAGAAGGTCAGAGCGAGTAAGAGATCAACAGGAGGAAAGACAGGGACAGTGACAGAATGAAAAACAAAACCCAGCAACAATGAACAAGACGAAGGGGTAGACAGAGACAGAGAAGGAAGGGGGGAGAGAGACAGGAAGGCAGGGACATGGAGTGGCACGTAAAGGCACAGAGAGGAAAAGAACACCAGTGAACAGGCCAGAGAAATTGTGGGGAGAAAGAGACGGCTACTGATCTGGACAAAGAGTTGGAAAAGGATAAAACAGTGATGGGCTGCAGGACAAAGACAGAGGATGAAATAAAACAGGGAAAGGGAGCAGGAAAAAATGTGTAGAGAGAAAAAGGAGTGGTAGAAGAAGAGAGAGAAAGGAAGAGAGGAAGAAGGAGTAGGACAGAAGAGTAGAGAGAAGATGGGTAAAGAAAAGCAAAGCAAATCACAGCATTGCGGGAGAGAGAGACAGCCAGGGGAGGGGAGGGGAGGGCCCAGGACACAAAAGAGGGGTGAAAGGGCCCCGAGGGCCTGGGACTCACTACAGTTCTTGCTCTCGGTGCTGCCGGAATTTGCTGGTTCAGATTCTTTTTCCTTCTCTCTCCTCCCTTCCTCTTCTGTAATTCCAGCGGCTTGGCTGTCCTCCACCTAAGAGAATATGTGGGTATCTTACAGCTCTTACAAGACGAGCCTTCCTAGACACATAGCCTCACCCATGCGCTACATGGCCGTACCATGCTGCTGGTGATGTGTACAAACCCTGCGGTGCACGTTGGTGGTCTGTGGACTACAAAGAGGGATCCTTCCTCACCTAGAGAGTCAGGCTCTCCTCCTTGCAGCGGGAGGCAGCTGCCAGCCAGATGGCCTTCGATTTCTTCTTCTTTACTTTCTCTGGCCTCTCCAGCTTCAGCCACAGCAGCTGTTGTCCATAGCCAGTAAGTGCTCCGCCTGTCCCTTTTTGTCCTCATGCCATGGGGAGAGCGAGGCCGGGGGCAGACAACGCATGTAAGCCTGAGAAGGGTCCGGTCAACAGAATCCCCAGGGAGGAACGGACGACTGCATCCTCACGTGGAGAGAGGCACCTTTCCTTACCGGGAGGCAGCAACGGCCATGGCAGCATCACTTTGCAGATACCGCAGCGTCACGTTGCTGTTACCAGGAGACAGCGACGTGGAGCGTGCGCAGCACCTACATGCAGTACCACCATTTGGTCACCGTGCAGGAACAGCGAGCACACGCCACCGTGTGTTCATGGCCCCCGTGTTGCAGCACAGACTTTTGGTCACTAGGCAGCGGCGGCGAGGGCAGTGTGTCACTGCATCGCACCTGCAGTGCGGCACCAGAGCTCCACTAGCGACCTTGGGGCGCCGGGCGGCAGTAGCGAGGGCAGAGGCATGTGCTCTTGAGTGTGCAGGCGCACCCCTTTTCGGGGTGCAGCAGAAAGCCCGTGGAAGACCACACAAATCGGGCAACAAAGCTATACCTCGTGCTGTGACATGGGTCCGGAAGCAAGGACACTATGCTGCGCCGCACATGCTCGAGAGTGATCCGGCTGCCTGCCAGCCAAGCCTGCAAAAACTACTTCCCCGTGTGCCCTGGGGAACCAATGTGGCCAGCCAGAAGCACATGCCACGGGAGGCAGCCTTCCCCGCTTTCTGACCCTGTGGGAGTGCCATTTCTCCCCCCAGTGCCGACATGGCCGGTAGCCCTGCCGAGCCCCGAGCGCACGCCTGCTCTCCCCTGGGCAGTCCCTGCTGCACGGCCTCGCGTGCTGGCCGGCCTTGCTACCTTACTCACTTGGCCTCTGCTCCTCCCTTGGCTCACCCGGGCCCCTCCATGGCCACCCAGGGCACTAGCCCCTCCCCCAGCAGCCTCACTGCCCGCACCTGGGGCTCCTCCAGCCCCAGCCCACAGCTGGAGACCAGTTGGAACAGGGGGCCATCGCCCAACCCCCACTCCAGGCCATCACCTCCTGCCCTGGGCTCTGACACAGCCCCTTGCCTGGTGCAAAGGGAGTGGAAATGCAGCCGACAAGGCAAAGGAGACGGTGGCGAGCGTTTATTGGGTCACGCACGTAACAAGTGCCTGGAGCGGGTCTGCCCTGGGGCTTGGGGCTTGGGGCCTGCCCCTAGGACACTTCAGCAGTCATTCCCAGAGCTGCGCTCGGCCCTCCGGCAGGGAACAGGCAGGCGGGTGGCTCCTGGAGCGATGGGCTGCTGGGCAGAGGCCGCCAAAAATGAGGAGCAGGACACAGGACTGAAGAAGAGAGGAGAAAAGTGGCAGCTGGCTGGACGGCAGGGGTGTAGTGAGAAAGCATGAGGTGGGGAAGGGAATGGAGAAAGACAGAAGAGACGCAGACAAGAAGGAGGACAGAAGCACAGGGAGAGAGGGGAAAAAAGAGAGAAGGACAGAGACAGAAAGAAGCAGCGGGGACAGAGGAGCAGAGGCAGAAAGAGGGAGTGGAAGGAGGACAGAGAAAGAAAAATAAGCACAAGGGAGCAGGATGGAGATGAAGAAAAATGTGGAAGAGGCAGCACAACAGAGCGTGATTAAAAAAGAATGGGGCCAGGGGGCAGGACAGAACAACAGAGAATAAAAAAGAAAGGGGGAGCGTGAGAGAAAGGGGGGGACGGGAGGACAGATAAAAAGACAGAGCAAGAGAAGGCAAGAGGAGCGGGACACTGGGACAGAATGACAAAAGAGGGGCAGCGAGCAGGACAGAGCAATAGAGACACGAGAAGGAGAGAGGGATAGAGAGACAAAGAGGGAGACGAGGACTGCCAGAGAGATAACGACCGGAGGGGTCGGGCACAGAAAGACGGGGGCAAGGAGCGGCAGAGTGTGAAGGAGAAAGAGAAGGATGAGGAGCAGCACAGAGGGTTATAAAGAGAAAAGTAACATGCGCAAAAAGGACCGAGGAGCAGAGACGGAAAGGTATGGGGAAAAGGACGGTGAGACGGAGAAAGGAATAGGGTCAGTGAGCAGGCCAAAAGGACAAAGAAAAAGGAGAGGAAGAAGGAAGCAAGGGTAAAGGTGGGGACAGGGAATGGGATGTACAGAGAGAGAAAAAGTAGGACACAGAACAGAGGACAGGGATTGACTGATACAATGAGAAATACATATTAGGACAGAGAGATGAAGAAGGTAAAAACAGCGACGGGCTGGAGGACCTGCTTCTCACACCCTTCTCGCTCCCGATGTTGGTTCCGTGGACTCAAAATAGGACATGGCACGAGACTGGTGAACTGGGGAGTGAAAGAAGAGGCACGGCAAACTTTTAAAAAACAAAAAAACGAGAGTGCAAAACAGCAAAAGGCAAAAGGGAATGGGATAGGGATGGGGAGCAGACAGAACAAGACCAAAACGAGAGAGACGGGACACTGGACAGAAAGTAAGAAGAAAAAAGGGACGGAAAGCTGGATCTAAGGATGGAAGAAAAACAGGAACAAAACCTGGTATTTCTTACACAGTGTGGATAATGAAAATGAAAATATTCTACCAGCTTGAACAGAACTGCTTACAGTAGTGGCTTACCCTGCATCTACTCTAAGTTAACATCCGTTTCGTGGCAGGGTATGCAGAAATATAAATCCCACGATAAAACACGGAAGGAGAAACATGCTTATAGGAGTAAGGTAAATGGATTATGGGCACGAGAGCTAATGTTGCTCGGTCTCCATCCTAGCTCGTAAGGTCAATAAATACTCAGAACTCTGAATGGAATTTCTGCAAATTCCACATTTATTCATGCTCCTCAATTAAAAAAAATAAATTGCATTCTCTCAGCGTTAGATATAGGGTTGTTTGAAGATGCTGTGAACGTAAGGAGAGACTTCTCTTTTGCAGGTTCTTTGGAAAACCTATGCTGACCCTGAAATTGAGCGAGAAGAGTATGAGAAAATGAGAAAAGCTTACTGTGGATTACTTCAGTGGACACGGCCTGTTAAGGTACATACGGGCACCCGGAATGCAGAATTGGTCTCGAATCTGGTCCACGGTGGCGAGAAAGCCTTGGCTGCTTCAGTCTTCTGGCTTTTTCAAATCGACAGCACCCCTAAGTTCACTCCCGTGCCTGTGCCGTGAAGAGGGGAAAGACGTTTCTACGTTGCGTATAACGAGTTGATCTTCTATGCAAGTATTAATACATTGCTTTCCCCGATGTGTTTCTTGGGTGTTGTACAATATTTTCATCGGTCGTGAATAAATGCAGTTGAAGAGTTTTTACTATTACTGTCTTCGGGTATTTTTGGTTTGAAAGAAAACCAGGAAAACACCATACAGGAACTAATTTCATTTTAATAGTCTCTGAACTTCCAACATTTGAAAGGAAAAAATAATAGGATAAGTACAGGAGTCTGCAGCCATTACCAACAGAAGCAACATTAGTAAGCTTCTCAATATTCTTTTATGGTATTTCGTGGAAAAAACATTGAGCCTAACATTTTTCATGTGTAACTTCTTGGGGGTTGGACGCAGAAGGAACCTGACGCTCTTAGTAAGCTGCCTGAGAATCACAGCTTATGATTAATGTCTTCTGGTCGCACAGGATGAAGCAGAGGTATAACTGATTTCTTGTCCGTATATCTGGAAAGACCTTTTCTCAAATCTGTGCAAAAGAAAACAAATGCTCTTATAAGAAGACAGTCATGGCACAAAGCCACGTTACATGAATTCTCTGTTACAATAAGATAATTTTTATCAAGAATATTTCCTAGAATCATAGAATACCTCAAGTTGGAAGGGACCAATAAGGATCATTGAGTTCAACTCCCAGCTCCTCACAGGACTACCTAAAACTAAACGGTGTGACAAAGAGCATCATCCAGATGCTCCCCGAACTCTGACGGGGCTCGGCGCCCTGACTGCTACCCTGGAGACCCCGTTCGGGTGACCGACCGCCCTCTTGGTGGACCTCTTCCTAATGTCCGATGTGAACTTCCCCTGATGCAGCTTCGTTCCATTCCCTCGTGTCCTATCACCAGTTGCCGGAGACAGGGGATTGGGGCCTCCCCATCCGCTACCCTCGCGAGCAAGTTGTAAACTGCGATGAGGTCACCCTCAGCCTTCTCTTGTCCAAGCTGAGCAAACTGAGCGACCTCAACTGCACCCTGTACGTCTCGCGTTAGAGACCTTTGACCATCTCGGTCACCCTCCTCTGGACACTCTCTAATACCTCAATGTCCTTAGCGTTGTTCAGCATCAACAATATCAATTACGCTATAATGCTGGATGAAACTCAACTGACTGGAAATAAAATGGCAGGTTAAAGGGACAAACGTATGATTTAAGACATGTGCAGCAATGGTAGATGTCTCTCCGTAGCCCCTGTATTTCGTCGTACTCCTGCATATCAAGTGCATGATATAAGACTAGGGAACGGCTAAAGTAGCATCCCAATCATAGAAATGGCGTTCCATCAGTTACAGTCCCATCCTACCCCAGATGTCCTCCTTGATCATGGAGACATACCTCTGGGATGCCTAGAGTGCCTTCCTGAACAAAGAGACGTTCCTCCGGTGACTACAGAGTCAACAGAGGCCAACAAAAGGTGTGAGGCCGCAAAGGTGTGGGAGGCTGTATGGGAAGTAGAGGCCACAAAAAAGTGGAGGCCGAAAAGGGGTGGGAAAACAAATACACATCTGAAGCCAAATAGTGCAAGGGGCAGGCTCAATAACAGGGGATCAAAGAAGAGGCCAAAAATAAGGAGGACCTGGAAGCGGCGATGGGGGCGCTAAAGAAGATAGAGAGGTCAGAAAAAAATGGAGGCCGAAAAGGGGCAGGAGGCTGGAGGGGAGGTAGAGGCCAGAATAAAAGTGGAGGCCGCAAAGGGGTGGGAGGCTGCAAAGGGGTGGGAGGCCACAAAGGGGTGGGAGGCCGGAGGGGAGGTAGAGGCCAGAAAAAAAGTGGATGCCACAAAGGGCTGGGAGGCCGCAAAAGTGTGGGAGGCCGGAGGGCAGCTAGAGGCCAGAAATACGTGGAGGTTGAGCACGTGTTGTAGGCCAGAAAGATGTGGGAGGCCAGAGGGTAAGCAGAGGCGTTCAGGTCATAGAGATGCTCTTCTGGCGGGTAGAAAATCCCCGCCAATCCCAGAAGTCATCAGGGATCATAGACACGTATCTCCAGCACAGCTGGAGTGGCATTCCGGTCAGAGAGACTGTTTTCCCTTGGCTAGAGAGTCCCCTCTGATCCCAGAGCTCCTCCCGGGTCTTTGAGACATACTTCTGGGGCAGCTAGAGTGGCGTTCCGGTCGTAGACATGGCACTCCCGCGGTTAGAGAGTCACCTCCATTCCCGAAGTTCTCCCGGATCATGGGGATGTACCAGGGGAATGGCTAGAGTAGCATCCCAATCGTAGCAACGGTGTTCCATCAGTGAGAGAGTCGCAGCCTATCCCAGATGTCCTCCTTGATCATGGAGACATACCCCCGGGATGGCTAGAGGGGTGTCCTGGACAAAGACGCTGTTCTTGCAGTGACTACAGAGTCAAGAGAGGCCAAAAAAAGGTGGGAGGCCGCAAAGGGGTGGGCGGCTGGAGGGGAGGTAGAGGCCAGGAAAAAAGTGGAGACCGAAAAGGGGTGGGAGGCCACAAAGGGGTGGGAGGCCAGAGGGGAGGTAGAGGCCAGGAAAAAAGTGGAGGCCGAAAAGGGGTGGGAGGCCACAAAGGGGTGGGAGGCCGGAGGGGAGGTAGAGGCCAGAAAAAAGTGGATGCCGCAAAGGGCTGGGAGGCCGCAAAAGTGTGTGAGGCCGGAGGGCAGCTAGAGGCCAGAAATAAGTGGAGGTTGAGCACGTGTTGTAGGCCAGAAAGATGTGGGAGGCCAGAGGGTAAGGAGAGGCTAGAGAAACGTGGAGGCTGAAAATTAGTGAGAGACTGGAGGGCAACTAAGGACAGAAATAAGCGGAGCCTGAAAAAGGATGGAAGGCTGGAGTGTCTCCCGCAGCATAGAGAAGTTGCATCCGGGACGGCTAGAGTGGCATTCCGCTCCTGGAAATGGTGTTCTGGCACCTACAGAGTCCCTTCCGCTCCCGCGAGTCCTCTGGGATCATAGAGACGTACTTCCCACAGGGCTAGAGTGGCAGTCCCGCCATAGGGATGGTGTTCCAGCGCCTGGAGACTCCCCTCTGGTCTCAGACGGCCTCCCGATCACGGAGGTCTACCTCCGGCATGGCTAGACTGGCATTCTGATCAGAGAGATGCTGTTCCGGCAGAGAGAGACTCCCCTGCGATCCCGGAAATCCTCCCAGATCAGAGAAACAGACGTCTGGGATGGCCAGACAGGCCTCCCTATCATTGGAAACGGTGTTCCCACAGCCAGGGAGTCCCCTCCCATCCCAGAAGTCCAAGCAGATCGTACACGCATACCTCCCAGACAGCCAGAGTGGCATCCCAGCGGTAGAGATGGTGCCAAAGCACCTCGAGACTCCGTTCCAAACACGGAAGTCCTCCCGCATCACAAAGACATCCATCCAGGAGGGCGAGAGTGGCATTCCGGCATACAGGGAGGGTATTGCCATGGCTAGAGAGTCGTCTCCGATCCCAGAAATCCTCCTGCATCATGGAGACATACCTGCTGAATGGCTGGAGTGGCATTCTGGTCATAGAGCGGGTTGTCCGGCAACTAGACGGTCACGTCCGATGCCAGAAATCCACCTCGATCATGGAGACATACATCCAGGACGGCTAGAGTGGCATGCTGGACCATAGAGGCAGCTTTCACACCGCTAGAGAGTCACATTTGATCCCAGATGTCCTCCCGGATCCCGGAGGCAAACCTCTGGGAGGGCTAGAGGGGCATTCCCGTCAGAGAGGCGGTATTCCCACGGTTAGTTAGTCGCCTCCGATCCCACAAGTCCTCCCGCATCATGGACATATACATCCAGGATGGCCAGAGTGGCATTCCGGCCATCGAGACGGTGTTCCAGCAGCTACAGAGTCCCCTCCAGTCCTGGAAGTCCTCCCATGTCCTGGAGACATACCTCCAGGACAGCTAGGCGGGCGTTCCGGTCGTACAGGCCGTGTTCGGGGAGATAGAGACCCCCCTCCGAAGACAGCTTTCCTCCCGCATCGTAGAGGCATAACCTCCCAGGCAGCTAGAGTGGCATTCCTGTCATAGAGACAGTCTTCCGGTGGTTAGCGAGGCCCCTCCAACCCAGGAAGTCCTCCCGGATCAGAGACAGATACCTGCAGGACGGCTAGAATGGCATGCCTGTAATAGAGACTTCTTTCGGGGAGATAGCGAATCACCTACGATCCCAGGATTGCTGCCACATGGTGGAGGTACACCTGCAAAATACCGAGAGTGGCGTTCAGGTCATAGAGATGCTCTTCTGGCGGGTAGAAAATCCCCGCCGATCCCAGAAGTCATCAGGGATCATAGACACGTATCTCCAGCACAGCTGGAGTGGCATTCCGGTCAGAGAGACTGTTTTCCCTTGGCTAGAGAGTCCCCTCTGATCCCAGAGCTCCTCCCGGGTCTTTGAGACATACTTCTGGGACAGCTAGAGTGGCGTTCCGGTCGTAGACATGGCACTCCCGCGGTTAGAGAGTCACCTCCATTCCCGAAGTTCTCCCGGATCATGGGGATGTACCAGGGGAATGGCTAGAGTAGCATCCCAATCGTAGCAACGGTGTTCCATCAGTGAGAGAGTCGCAGCCTGTCCCAGATGTCCTCCTTGATCATGGAGACATACCCCCGGGATGGCTAGAGGGGTGTCCTGGACAAAGACGCTGTTCTTGCAGTGACTACAGAGTCAAGAGGGGCCAAAAAACGGTGGGAGGCCGCAAAGGGGTGGGCGGCTGGAGGGGAGGTAGAGGCCAGGAAAAAAGTGGAGGCCAAAAAGGGGTGGGAGGCCACAAAGGGGTGGGAGGCCAGAGGGGAGGTAGAGGCCAGGAAAAAAGTGGAGGCCGAAAAGGGGTGGGAGGCCACAAAGGGGTGGGAGGCCGGAGGGGAGGTAGAGGCCAGGAAAAAAGTGGAGACCGAAAAGGGGTGGGAGGCCACAAAGGGGTGGGAGGCCGGAGGGGAGGTAGAGGCCAGGAAAAAAGTGGAGGCCAAAAAGGGGTGGGAGGCCACAAAGGGGTGGGAGGCCGGAGGGGAGGTAGAGGCCAGGAAAAAAGTGGAGGCCAAAAAGGGGTGGGAGGCCACAAAGGGGTGGGAGGCCGGAGGGCAGCTAGAGGCCAGAAATAAGTGAAGGTTGAGCACGTGTCGTAGGCCAGAAAGATGTGGGAGGCCAGAGGGTAAGGAGAGGCTAGAGAAACGTGGAGGCTGAAAATTAGTGAGAGACTGGAGGGCAACTAAGGACAGAAATAAGCGGAGCCTGAAAAAGGATGGAAGGCTGGAGTGTCTCCCGCAGCATAGAGAAGTTGCATCCGGGACGGCTAGAGTGGCATTCCGCTCCTGGAAATGGTGTTCTGGCACCTACAGAGTCCCTTCCGCTCCCGTGAGTCCTCTGGGATCATAGAGACGTACTTCCCACAGGGCTAGAGTGGCAGTCCCGCCATAGACATGGTGTTCCAGCGCCTGGAGACTCCCCTCTGGTCTCAGACGGCCTCCCGATCACGGAGGTCTACCTCCGGCATGGCTAGACTGGCATTCTGATCAGAGAGATGCTGTTCCGGCAGAGAGAGACTCCCCTGCGATCCCGGAAATCCTCCCAGATCAGAGAAACAGACGTCTGGGATGGCCAGACAGGCCTCCCTATCATTGGAAACGGTGTTCCCACAGCCAGGGAGTCCCCTCCCATCCCAGAAGTCCAAGCAGATCGTACACGCATACCTCCCAGACAGCCAGAGTGGCATCCCAGCGGTAGAGATGGTGCCAAAGCACCTCGAGACTCCGTTCCAAACACGGAAGTCCTCCCGCATCACAAAGACATCCATCCAGGAGGGCGAGAGTGGCATTCCGGCATACAGGGAGGGTATTGCCATGGCTAGAGAGTCGTCTCCGATCCCAGAAATCCTCCTGCATCATGGAGACATACCTGCTGAATGGCTGGAGTGGCATTCTGGTCATAGAGCGGGTTGTCCGGCAACTAGACGGTCACGTCCGATGCCAGAAATCCACCTCGATCATGGAGACATACATCCAGGACGGCTAGAGTGGCATGCTGGACCATAGAGGCAGCTTTCACACCGCTAGAGAGTCACATTTGATCCCAGATGTCCTCCCGGATCCCGGAGGCAAACCTCTGGGAGGGCTAGAGGGGCATTCCCGTCAGAGAGGCGGTATTCCCACGGTTAGTTAGTCGCCTCCGATCCCACAAGTCCTCCTGCATCATGGACATATACATCCAGGATGGCCAGAGTGGCATTCCGGCCATCGAGACGGTGTTCCAGCAGCTACAGAGTCCCCTCCAGTCCTGGAAGTCCTCCCATGTCCTGGAGACATACCTCCAGGACAGCTAGGCGGGCGTTCCGGTCGTACAGGCCGTGTTCGGGGAGATAGAGACCCCCCTCCGAAGACAGCTTTCCTCCCGCATCGTAGAGGCATAACCTCCCAGGCAGCTAGAGTGGCATTCCTGTCATAGAGACAGTCTTCCGGTGGTTAGCGAGGCCCCTCCAACCCAGGAAGTCCTCCCGGATCAGAGACAGATACCTGCAGGACGGCTAGAATGGCATGCCTGTAATAGAGACTTCTTTCGGGGAGATAGCGAATCACCTACGATCCCAGGATTGCTGCCACATGGTGGAGGTACACCTGCAAAATACCGAGAGTGGCGTTCAGGTCATAGAGATGCTCTTCTGGCGGGTAGAAAATCCCCGCCGATCCCAGAAGTCATCAGGGATCATAGACACGTATCTCCAGCACAGCTGGAGTGGCATTCCGGTCAGAGAGACTGTTTTCCCTTGGCTAGAGAGTCCCCTCTGATCCCAGAGCTCCTCCCGGGTCTTTGAGACATACTTCTGGGACAGCTAGAGTGGCGTTCCGGTCGTAGACATGGCACTCCCGCGGTTAGAGAGTCACCTCCATTCCCGAAGTTCTCCCGGATCATGGGGATGTACCAGGGGAATGGCTAGAGTAGCATCCCAATCGTAGCAACGGTGTTCCATCAGTGAGAGAGTCGCAGCCTGTCCCAGATGTCCTCCTTGATCATGGAGACATACCCCCGGGATGGCTAGAGGGGTGTCCTGGACAAAGACGCTGTTCTTGCAGTGACTACAGAGTCAAGAGGGGCCAAAAAACGGTGGGAGGCCGCAAAGGGGTGGGCGGCTGGAGGGGAGGTAGAGGCCAGGAAAAAAGTGGAGGCCAAAAAGGGGTGGGAGGCCACAAAGGGGTGGGAGGCCAGAGGGGAGGTAGAGGCCAGGAAAAAAGTGGAGGCCGAAAAGGGGTGGGAGGCCACAAAGGGGTGGGAGGCCGGAGGGGAGGTAGAGGCCAGGAAAAAAGTGGAGACCGAAAAGGGGTGGGAGGCCACAAAGGGGTGGGAGGCCGGAGGGGAGGTAGAGGCCAGGAAAAAAGTGGAGGCCAAAAAGGGGTGGGAGGCCACAAAGGGGTGGGAGGCCGGAGGGGAGGTAGAGGCCAGGAAAAAAGTGGAGGCCAAAAAGGGGTGGGAGGCCACAAAGGGGTGGGAGGCCGGAGGGCAGCTAGAGGCCAGAAATAAGTGAAGGTTGAGCACGTGTCGTAGGCCAGAAAGATGTGGGAGGCCAGAGGGTAAGGAGAGGCTAGAGAAACGTGGAGGCTGAAAATTAGTGAGAGACTGGAGGGCAACTAAGGACAGAAATAAGCGGAGCCTGAAAAAGGATGGAAGGCTGGAGTGTCTCCCGCAGCATAGAGAAGTTGCATCCGGGACGGCTAGAGTGGCATTCCGCTCCTGGAAATGGTGTTCTGGCACCTACAGAGTCCCTTCCGCTCCCGTGAGTCCTCTGGGATCATAGAGACGTACTTCCCACAGGGCTAGAGTGGCAGTCCCGCCATAGACATGGTGTTCCAGCGCCTGGAGACTCCCCTCTGGTCTCAGACGGCCTCCCGATCACGGAGGTCTACCTCCGGCATGGCTAGACTGGCATTCTGATCAGAGAGATGCTGTTCCGGCAGAGAGAGACTCCCCTGCGATCCCGGAAATCCTCCCAGATCAGAGAAACAGACGTCTGGGATGGCCAGACAGGCCTCCCTATCATTGGAAACGGTGTTCCCACAGCCAGGGAGTCCCCTCCCATCCCAGAAGTCCAAGCAGATCGTACACGCATACCTCCCAGACAGCCAGAGTGGCATCCCAGCGGTAGAGATGGTGCCAAAGCACCTCGAGACTCCGTTCCAAACACGGAAGTCCTCCCGCATCACAAAGACATCCATCCAGGAGGGCGAGAGTGGCATTCCGGCATACAGGGAGGGTATTGCCATGGCTAGAGAGTCGTCTCCGATCCCAGAAATCCTCCTGCATCATGGAGACATACCTGCTGAATGGCTGGAGTGGCATTCTGGTCATAGAGCGGGTTGTCCGGCAACTAGACGGTCACGTCCGATGCCAGAAATCCACCTCGATCATGGAGACATACATCCAGGACGGCTAGAGTGGCATGCTGGACCATAGAGGCAGCTTTCACACCGCTAGAGAGTCACATTTGATCCCAGATGTCCTCCCGGATCCCGGAGGCAAACCTCTGGGAGGGCTAGAGGGGCATTCCCGTCAGAGAGGCGGTATTCCCACGGTTAGTTAGTCGCCTCCGATCCCACAAGTCCTCCTGCATCATGGACATATACATCCAGGATGGCCAGAGTGGCATTCCGGCCATCGAGACGGTGTTCCAGCAGCTACAGAGTCCCCTCCAGTCCTGGAAGTCCTCCCATGTCCTGGAGACATACCTCCAGGACAGCTAGGCGGGCGTTCCGGTCGTACAGGCCGTGTTCGGGGAGATAGAGACCCCCCTCCGAAGACAGCTTTCCTCCCGCATCGTAGAGGCATAACCTCCCAGGCAGCTAGAGTGGCATTCCTGTCATAGAGACAGTCTTCCGGTGGTTAGCGAGGCCCCTCCAACCCAGGAAGTCCTCCCGGATCAGAGACAGATACCTGCAGGACGGCTAGAATGGCATGCCTGTAATAGAGACTTCTTTCGGGGAGATAGCGAATCACCTACGATCCCAGGATTGCTGCCACATGGTGGAGGTACACCTGCAAAATACCGAGAGTGGCGTTCAGGTCATAGAGATGCTCTTCTGGCGGGTAGAAAATCCCCGCCGATCCCAGAAGTCATCAGGGATCATAGACACGTATCTCCAGCACAGCTGGAGTGGCATTCCGGTCAGAGAGACTGTTTTCCCTTGGCTAGAGAGTCCCCTCTGATCCCAGAGCTCCTCCCGGGTCTTTGAGACATACTTCTGGGACAGCTAGAGTGGCGTTCCGGTCGTAGACATGGCACTCCCGCGGTTAGAGAGTCACCTCCATTCCCGAAGTTCTCCCGGATCATGGGGATGTACCAGGGGAATGGCTAGAGTAGCATCCCAATCGTAGCAACGGTGTTCCATCAGTGAGAGAGTCGCAGCCTGTCCCAGATGTCCTCCTTGATCATGGAGACATACCCCCGGGATGGCTAGAGGGGTGTCCTGGACAAAGACACTGTTGTTGCAGTGACTACAGAGTCAAGAGGGGCCAAAAAACGGTGGGAGGCCGCAAAGGGGTGGGCGGCCGGAGGGGAGGTAGAGGCCAGGAAAAAAGTGGAGACCGAAAAGGGGTGGGAGGCCACAAAGGGGTGAGAGGCCAGAGGGGAGGTAGAGGCCAGGAAAAAAGTGGAGGCCAAAAAGGGGTGGGAGGCCACAAAGGGGTGGGAGGCCGGAGGGGAGGTAGAGGCCAGAAATAAGTGGAGGTTGAGCACGTGTTGTAGGCCAGAAAGATGTGGGAGGCCAGAGGGTAAGGAGAGGCTAGAGAAACGTGGAGGCTGAAAATTAGTGAGAGACTGGAGGGCAACTAAGGACAGAAATAAGCGGAGCCTGAAAAAGGATGGAAGGCTGGAGTGTCTCCCGCAGCATAGAGAAGTTGCATCCGGGACGGCTAGAGTGGCATTCCGCTCCTGGAAATGGTGTTCTGGCACCTACAGAGTCCCTTCCGCTCCCGCGAGTCCTCTGGGATCATAGAGACGTACTTCCCACAGGGCTAGAGTGGCAGTCCCGCCATAGACATGGTGTTCCAGCGCCTGGAGACTCCCCTCTGGTCTCAGACGGCCTCCCGATCACGGAGTTCTACCTCCAGCATGGCTAGACTGGCATTCTGATCAGAGAGATGCTGTTCCGGCAGAGAGAGACTCCCCTGCGATCCCGGAAATCCTCCCAGATCAGAGAAACAGACGTCTGGGATGGCCAGACAGGCCTCCCTATCATTGGAAACGGTGTTCCCACAGCCAGGGAGTCCCCTCCCATCCCAGAAGTCCAAGCAGATCGTACACGCATACCTCCCAGACAGCCAGAGTGGCATCCCAGCGGTAGAGATGGTGCCAAAGCACCTCGAGACTCCGTTCCAAACACGGAAGTCCTCCCGCATCACAAAGACATCCATCCAGGAGGGCGAGAGTGGCATTCCGGCATACAGGGAGGGTATTGCCATGGCTAGAGAGTCGTCTCCGATCCCAGAAATCCTCCTGCATCATGGAGACATACCTGCTGAATGGCTGGAGTGGCATTCTGGTCATAGAGCGGGTTGTCCGGCAACTAGACGGTCACGTCCGATGCCAGAAATCCACCTCGATCATGGAGACATACATCCAGGACGGCTAGAGTGGCATGCTGGACCATAGAGGCAGCTTTCACACCGCTAGAGAGTCACATTTGATCCCAGATGTCTTCCCGGATCCCGGAGGCAAACCTCTGGGAGGGCTAGAGGGGCATTCCCGTCAGAGAGGCGGTATTCCCACGGTTAGTTAGTCGCCTCCGATCCCACAAGTCCTCCCGCATCATGGACATATACATCCAGGATGGCCAGAGTGGCATTCCGGCCATCGAGACGGTGTTCCAGCAGCTACAGAGTCCCCTCCAGTCCTGGAAGTCCTCCCATGTCCTGGAGACATACCTCCAGGACAGCTAGGCGGGCGTTCCGGTCGTACAGGCCGTGTTCGGGGAGATAGAGACCCCCCTCCGAAGACAGCTTTCCTCCCGCATCGTAGAGGCATAACCTCCCAGGCAGCTAGAGTGGCATTCCTGTCATAGAGACAGTCTTCCGGTGGTTAGCGAGGCCCCTCCAACCCAGGAAGTCCTCCCGGATCAGAGACAGATACCTGCAGGACGGCTAGAATGGCATGCCTGTAATAGAGACTTCTTTCGGGGAGATAGCGAATCACCTACGATCCCAGGATTGCTGCCACATGGTGGAGGTACACCTGCAAAATACCGAGAGTGGCGTTCAGGTCATAGAGATGCTCTTCTGGCGGGTAGAAAATCCCCGCCGATCCCAGAAGTCATCAGGGATCATAGACACGTATCTCCAGCACAGCTGGAGTGGCATTCCGGTCAGAGAGACTGTTTTCCCTTGGCTAGAGAGTCCCCTCTGATCCCAGAGCTCCTCCCGGGTCTTTGAGACATACTTCTGGGGCAGCTAGAGTGGCGTTCCGGTCGTAGACATGGCATTCCCGCGGTTAGAGAGTCACCTCCATTCCCGAAGTTCTCCCGGATCATGGGGATGTACCAGGGGAATGGCTAGAGTAGCATCCCAATCGTAGCAACGGTGTTCCATCAGTGAGAGAGTCGCAGCCTGTCCCAGATGTCCTCCTTGATCATGGAGACATACCCCCGGGATGGCTAGAGGGGTGTCCTGGACAAAGACGCTGTTCTTGCAGTGACTACAGAGTCAAGAGGGGCCAAAAAACGGTGGGAGGCCACAAAGGGGTGGGCGGCTGCAGGGGAGGTAGAGGCCAGGAAAAAAGTGGAGGCCGAAAAGGGGTGGGAGGCCACAAAGGGGTGGGAGGCCGGAGGGGAGGTAGAGGCCAGGAAAAAAGTGGAGGCCGAAAAGGGGTGGGAGGCCACAAAGGGGTGGGAGGCCGGAGGGGAGGTAGAGGCCAGGAAAAAAGTGGAGGCCAAAAAGGGGTGGGAGGCCACAAAGGGGTGGGAGGCCGGAGGGGAGGTAGAGGCCAGGAAAAAAGTGGAGGCCAAAAAGGGGTGGGAGGCCACAAAGGGGTGGGAGGCCGGAGGGCAGCTAGAGGCCAGGAAAAAAGTGGAGGCCGAAAAGGAGTGGGAGGCCACAAAGGGGTGGGAGGCCGGAAGGGAGGTAGAGGCCAGGAAAAAAGTGGAGGCCGAAAAGGGGTGGGAGGCCGGAAGGGAGGTAGAGGCCAGGAAAAAAGTGGAGGCCAAAAAGGGGTGGGAGGCCACAAAGGGGTGGGAGGCCGGAGGGCAGCTAGAGGCCAGAAATAAGTGGAGGTTGAGCACGTGTTGTAGGCCAGAAAGATGTGGGAGGCCAGAGGGTAAGGAGAGGCTAGAGAAACGTGGAGGCTGAAAATTAGTGAGAGACTGGAGGGCAACTAAGGACAGAAATAAGTGGAGCCTGAAAAAGGATGGAAGGCTGGAGTGTCTCCCGCAGCATAGAGAAGTTGCATCCGGGACAGCTAGAGTGGCATTCCGCTCCTGGAAATGGTGTTCTGGCACCTACAGAGTCCCTTCCGCTCCCGCGAGTCCTCTGGGATCATAGAGACGTACTTCCCACAGGGCTAGAGTGGCAGTCCCGCCATAGGGATGGTGTTCCAGCGCCTGGAGACTCCCCTCTGGTCTCAGACGGCCTCCCGATCACGGAGGTCTACCTCCGGCATGGCTAGACTGGCATTCTGATCAGAGAGATGCTGTTCCGGCAGAGAGAGACTCCCCTGCGATCCCGGAAATCCTCCCAGATCAGAGAAACAGACGTCTGGGATGGCCAGACAGGCCTCCCTATCATTGGAAACGGTGTTCCCACAGCCAGGGAGTCCCCTCCCATCCCAGAAGTCCAAGCAGATCGTACACGCATACCTCCCAGACAGCCAGAGTGGCATCCCAGCGGTAGAGGTGGTGCCAAAGCACCTCGAAACTCCGTTCCAAACACGGAAGTCCTCCCGCATCACAAAGACATCCATCCAGGAGGGCGAGAGTGGCATTCCGGCATACAGGGAGGGTATTGCCATGGCTAGAGAGTCGTCTCCGATCCCAGAAATCCTCCTGCATCATGGAGACATACCTGCTGAATGGCTGGAGTGGCATTCTGGTCATAGAGCGGGTTGTCCGGCAACTAGACGGTCACGTCCGATGCCAGAAATCCACCTCGATCATGGAGACATACATCCAGGACGGCTAGAGTGGCATGCTGGACCATAGAGGCAGCTTTCACACCGCTAGAGAGTCACATTTGATCCCAGATGTCTTCCCGGATCCCGGAGGCAAACCTCTGGGAGGGCTAGAGGGGCATTCCCGTCAGAGAGGCGGTATTCCCACGGTTAGTTAGTCGCCTCCGATCCCACAAGTCCTCCCGCATCATGGACATATACATCCAGGATGGCCAGAGTGGCATTCCGGCCATCGAGACGGTGTTCCAGCAGCTACAGAGTCCCCTCCAGTCCTGGAAGTCCTCCCATGTCCTGGAGACATACCTCCAGGACAGCTAGGCGGGCGTTCCGGTCGTACAGGCCGTGTTCGGGGAGATAGAGACCCCCCTCCGAAGACAGCTTTCCTCCCGCATCGTAGAGGCATAACCTCCCAGGCAGCTAGAGTGGCATTCCTGTCATAGAGACAGTCTTCCGGTGGTTAGCGAGGCCCCTCCAACCCAGGAAGTCCTCCCGGATCAGAGACAGATACCTGCAGGACGGCTAGAATGGCATGCCTGTAATAGAGACTTCTTTCGGGGAGATAGCGAATCACCTACGATCCCAGGATTGCTGCCACATGGTGGAGGTACACCTGCAAAATACCGAGAGTGGCGTTCAGGTCATAGAGATGCTCTTCTGGCGGGTAGAAAATCCCCGCCGATCCCAGAAGTCATCAGGGATCATAGACACGTATCTCCAGCACAGCTGGAGTGGCATTCCGGTCAGAGAGACTGTTTTCCCTTGGCTAGAGAGTCCCCTCTGATCCCAGAGCTCCTCCCGGGTCTTTGAGACATACTTCTGGGGCAGCTAGAGTGGCGTTCCGGTCGTAGACATGGCATTCCCGCGGTTAGAGAGTCACCTCCATTCCCGAAGTTCTCCCGGATCATGGGGATGTACCAGGGGAATGGCTAGAGTAGCATCCCAATCGTAGCAACGGTGTTCCATCAGTGAGAGAGTCGCAGCCTGTCCCAGATGTCCTCCTTGATCATGGAGACATACCCCCGGGATGGCTAGAGGGGTGTCCTGGACAAAGACGCTGTTCTTGCAGTGACTACAGAGTCAAGAGGGGCCAAAAAACGGTGGGAGGCCACAAAGGGGTGGGCGGCTGGAGGGGAGGTAGAGGCCAGGAAAAAAGTGGAGGCCGAAAAGGGGTGGGAGGCCACAAAGGGGTGGGAGGCCGGAGGGGAGGTAGAGGCCAGGAAAAAAGTGGAGGCCGAAAAGGGGTGGGAGGCCACAAAGGGGTGGGAGGCCGGAGGGGAGGTAGAGGCCAGGAAAAAAGTGGAGGCCAAAAAGGGGTGGGAGGCCACAAAGGGGTGGGAGGCCGGAGGGGAGGTAGAGGCCAGGAAAAAAGTGGAGGCCAAAAAGGGGTGGGAGGCCACAAAGGGGTGGGAGGCCGGAGGGCAGCTAGAGGCCAGGAAAAAAGTGGAGGCCGAAAAGGAGTGGGAGGCCACAAAGGGGTGGGAGGCCGGAAGGGAGGTAGAGGCCAGGAAAAAAGTGGAGGCCGAAAAGGGGTGGGAGGCCGGAAGGGAGGTAGAGGCCAGGAAAAAAGTGGAGGCCAAAAAGGGGTGGGAGGCCACAAAGGGGTGGGAGGCCGGAGGGCAGCTAGAGGCCAGAAATAAGTGGAGGTTGAGCACGTGTTGTAGGCCAGAAAGATGTGGGAGGCCAGAGGGTAAGGAGAGGCTAGAGAAACGTGGAGGCTGAAAATTAGTGAGAGACTGGAGGGCAACTAAGGACAGAAATAAGTGGAGCCTGAAAAAGGATGGAAGGCTGGAGTGTCTCCCGCAGCATAGAGAAGTTGCATCCGGGACAGCTAGAGTGGCATTCCGCTCCTGGAAATGGTGTTCTGGCACCTACAGAGTCCCTTCCGCTCCCGCGAGTCCTCTGGGATCATAGAGACGTACTTCCCACAGGGCTAGAGTGGCAGTCCCGCCATAGGGATGGTGTTCCAGCGCCTGGAGACTCCCCTCTGGTCTCAGACGGCCTCCCGATCACGGAGGTCTACCTCCGGCATGGCTAGACTGGCATTCTGATCAGAGAGATGCTGTTCCGGCAGAGAGAGACTCCCCTGCGATCCCGGAAATCCTCCCAGATCAGAGAAACAGACGTCTGGGATGGCCAGACAGGCCTCCCTATCATTGGAAACGGTGTTCCCACAGCCAGGGAGTCCCCTCCCATCCCAGAAGTCCAAGCAGATCGTACACGCATACCTCCCAGACAGCCAGAGTGGCATCCCAGCGGTAGAGGTGGTGCCAAAGCACCTCGAAACTCCGTTCCAAACACGGAAGTCCTCCCGCATCACAAAGACATCCATCCAGGAGGGCGAGAGTGGCATTCCGGCATACAGGGAGGGTATTGCCATGGCTAGAGAGTCGTCTCCGATCCCAGAAATCCTCCTGCATCATGGAGACATACCTGCTGAATGGCTGGAGTGGCATTCTGGTCATAGAGCGGGTTGTCCGGCAACTAGACGGTCACGTCCGATGCCAGAAATCCACCTCGATCATGGAGACATACATCCAGGACGGCTAGAGTGGCATGCTGGACCATAGAGGCAGCTTTCACACCGCTAGAGAGTCACATTTGATCCCAGATGTCTTCCCGGATCCCGGAGGCAAACCTCTGGGAGGGCTAGAGGGGCATTCCCGTCAGAGAGGCGGTATTCCCACGGTTAGTTAGTCGCCTCCGATCCCACAAGTCCTCCCGCATCATGGACATATACATCCAGGATGGCCAGAGTGGCATTCCGGCCATCGAGACGGTGTTCCAGCAGCTACAGAGTCCCCTCCAGTCCTGGAAGTCCTCCCATGTCCTGGAGACATACCTCCAGGACAGCTAGGCGGGCGTTCCGGTCGTACAGGCCGTGTTCGGGGAGATAGAGACCCCCCTCCGAAGACAGCTTTCCTCCCGCATCGTAGAGGCATAACCTCCCAGGCAGCTAGAGTGGCATTCCTGTCATAGAGACAGTCTTCCGGTGGTTAGCGAGGCCCCTCCAACCCAGGAAGTCCTCCCGGATCAGAGACAGATAC